>NC_057934.1:64651393-64667237 GCF_018555375.3 Anguilla rostrata
CGCGTATGTGTGCGTGTGTGTGCGCATGCGTGTGTGTGTTTGTGCTTGCGCGTATGCGTGTGTGTGCGCACACATGCGTATGTGCATGCTTGCGCATATACGTGTGTGTGCGTGCATGTGCGCACGTGTGTGTATGGCCTGCAGCCCCACAGGGTGGCACAGAGTGTAAGCTTACCATGGGAGGGAGGGTTTTGCACGGCAGGTTTTTTTTTTTTCATCTCATGGTGCAGGAGCCTTTCTTCAGGTTGAACAGATGCCTGCAGTCTGTCTGCATTAGCGTACTTCCCCAATAAAATGCACAGCACAGCTGGAGGACAGCACAGTGAAAACATGCGATCTGCGTACTCTGAGTTTCACAAAACAATTTGCAGTGATGTGCCAGGCCAACAAATATTAGTATAGCAAACTGGGCGATAGCGCAAAAAGCAGGAAAAATAGTAAAAATAAATAAAAATAAACTCTCAATCTTTTCCTCATGTCCATTAAAATGCAGTTTTAAAAAGGACCATAATTAATTCAGGAAACACTGCTTGCAATTTCTAACTGTTCACAGTATTATAAATGGCAAATTACAACAAAGAAAATCTGCTTTGAACTGGGAAAGAATGTGTATGATATTTAAACTACATTCAGTACATTTTTTATACATTCAGCGTCGTATCATTTCCGCATGGAGACTTCTGTAAATTAATTGTGTCAGTATGAACTCAGGTTGTAGTTTCAACATATAAGGGTCAAAGTTCATACTATTCAGCAGAAAGTGTGATCTCAGTGTCATAAAGAGTATTAGATTTTACTATATTGACAACATATATTTAGATCTTATTAAAACATACATAATTATATACATACTTAGGTTTCTATAGATTTTTAAAAATGCAGGTGTTGTGACAGTATTTTTGAGTGATATCCTTATGATACCTATATATTTTTTTATTGAAACATGAGCATGTGCAAAAACAAGAAAGATACATGTTTACAGCACAATTCGAGAGAGAAAATTAAATATACAGATAAATGCATACATAGAGGCAAATACTTTAATCTCTCTTCAGTTTACACTTGAATTGCGAATAAGGAATGAAGACCTTTTTGTCAGACCGAAAAACTGGTTGTTATTTAGGTGCATTAATTCCTACTAAACTCAAGATTATTGTCTTGCGAGACGGACTTCCGTTTTCCCTGCTAACTAGTAAGAATTCGTAGTCATTTTAGCGTCCTGTGATGCAGGGCGTCTGCCAATGGTGGTGCCAAGTAGCATTGATTAATTTGGCAGGTGAAATCACGCCGAGGCTATGAGTGCTGAAATTGTGGACACCTGGTTGCCGAGATCAAACCCCGTTGAGCCAAAAGACAGTTTGGAAACAAATGATTATGACTCAAATTTATATTTTGATAAAAATAATTTAACCGACTTAACAAAAGTTGTGCGCAAGTTCTTTAATAAATTCAGTTAGACCTGAGGCGAACAAATCTGCATATAGTGGGATGCGTAATAATATCTGGGTAACATTAATGCGGATAAAAGATGATTGTTCGTTCACTTAGAATTTTGCCTCAGTGATTTCAAGGGGCAAAACTAAATCCATAGCGTGCGATGTCTCGTGAAGGTAAGAGAAAAGCAGTTTTATTTTTATGCACTGTAACCTGTACTCTCGGTATTCTACGGACTTCTGGTTCTACAAGAGTAACAAAACGGACTGTTTCGGATGGTTTTAAAACGTATCGGCAAAGTGGGAGCTTCAACAAATCGGCAATGGAAGGAGTGGACTCGGGCAAGCATATTCGCTTCGGATGGCCTGCGCTTGGACGCAATTTTCGAACAAAGTACAGAAGTTATGGTGCCATTAAAGTAGATGGACTGCGAGGAAACAGCTTTGCTCCGCAGACATCTTTACTGAATATGACCAGTTCTGAGATGCTGAAAGCCCCAAGCAATTCCAGTCAAATCAACGAACGCACGGGACCATCCGGCCTCGTAAACGAGAGCCATCACTCTCGAAAAAATGATAGCGTCAGCGGAGGAGACTCTCATCCCAAATCTGACACACGGAGTCTTGATAGGGATGCTGAGAATTTGCTCAATCTCTCACGAAATTCAGAGTGGAACAACGACACTGGTGCCGTCAAGTCTCAAATGGAATCTCTGAACAACGACAGTGGATACCAGTCTGACACGTCAGAACAAGCAGGTGAAGCATTTACGTGGACAAGTTAACATATTAGTTGAATCTTCTGTTCTTGTGGGGAGATATCTTGAGACGAGTTGTGGTAAGTACCAGTCTCCAGGCTGTATATTAATTTTTGCAGGGCTGATGGGAAATTTGCCAGTTTCAGCTGATGGCAGAAGACTACCCACCACATACACCCTTCAAGCTGCTGAATCAAAGCCTCTCGTACTATGTGGGATTGAGTCCATGACACTGGTGGCAAATACAAGGGAATACAACAATTTGAAGGTAGATGGCGGTAAGTGTGACTTGGAGAGTGTTTTTTTGTTTGTTTTTGTTTTAGTGGCTTTTGGTCTTTATAAGCAGTAGCCTACTTCCCAGGAAAACAACACTGCATTCTCCCTCCCTCTCCTCAGTGAGTGATGCCCCCCTTTACCTGTCTGAGTTGCCCTCTTCCTGTGGACACACTTTTAAAATGACGCCAAATAATCTTGTCTTAAAGACGCCCTATGATGGATGCTTTATTGCAAAAAAGGTACTGACTTCTGTATGTAATGATGATATACCTTTCCCCATCCACTCATACACATCCTGTCAGTACTTGAAGCTCTCTAGCGAGGTAATGGTGTCATTCATTTCTTTCTTTCTCAGGGTGATAAGTACATCATGCCATTGCTCTGGTGGGAGAGCCCTGTGAACATATCCTGCCCTGTCACAGTAACCCCAACTCCCTTTCCTCCTCCTCCTCCTCCTCTGCCTTTCCCCCCTCCTTATCTCTTTCATCCCCCTGTCATCTGCGCCCCTTTTGGTATGAATCTGAACCTTGAAGGAGGGCTGAATGCAGCCGAGAGGTTTGAGGTCGAGTGTAAGTTGCCTTTTTGTTCTGTGCTCTGCTGTGTGCAAAGCATTTTGACTGAGTGTGCTTTCTGCAACCGATGCCCCTCAGAGTGTCTGATTTTTGTGCTTTTTCTCCCATCTTTCCACCCCCCACAGTGGGGGGCAAGAAGGTGCCCTTTTTATCCTCACAATGTGGCTACCATGTAATTGGTAACCCTGGACAACCGATCATACATGTTCCATATAGTGCGTGTGGGATGAAAATGAAGGTGAGCATTAATGGCTGCCAGACAAAAGCAATTTCTCTCTCTCTGTACACTCAATGTTTTTCCATGTAATGTAACCGTAATATACTTGTACTTCAGAAAAAGGGGGACTGCTAGCCTATATATATATGTATATGAAGGGAACCTGTTTGATATGAGAATGGTTTCTTAAACTTTTTTCCCCCCACAGCAGCAGTGAAACAATAGTTTAAAAATACTTTTTTTTCTTTCACAGGATGGAATGCATGTCCTCTCCCTTTATTCTGGAAAGACAGGGAAGATCTTTGCTTGTCCTCTATCCCTCATCTCCTCTCCTCTATTCTCACATTCTGTTGTACCAATTTACGGCCATTCCAGCCCTTCTGCTGGTCCCCAGGTTCCTCCTCTTGAAGCCCCTTTCTACCCACCTGTATTTGACTCCTACAACTATGACCACAGCTTATATACTTATCCACAGGCGCTCCTTCCAATTAAACTCCCAAGGCCTGCTCCCACCAAGCACACTCATCTCCCTCCTGTCGACCATTCGTACAGCTATGTGAAGTCCAACAATCACATACACCCCTCTCCTGGTGGCTCTTCTCTTCCTCTCTTTGTCCCTTTTTTCGATTCTAACTCAGGCATGCATCAAATGGATTTTCCAGGTTGCACACCTTTAGGTCCCATGCCGTGCATCTCTCCTTTCCCTTTCCTTCGACCTAATGGCCCTCTCTCTCCTCCTCATCACTATCATGATCCAGTCTCTCTTCCTCTTCAACATCAGCCTTATGGCTCACTCTCTCCTCCTCCTTATCAACCATATGATCCACTCTCTCCTCCTCCTTATCAACCATATGATCCACTCTCTCCTCCTCTTCAGCCTCATGGCTCACTCTCTCCGCCTCTTCAAATGGAGCCTCTTGATCTACTGTCTCCTCATCAACCATATGATCCACTCTCTCCTCCTCCTTATCAACCATATGATCCACTCTCTCCTCCTCCTTATCAACCATATGATCCACTCTCTCCTCCTCCTTATCAACCATATGATCCACTCTCTCCTCCTCATCAACCATATGATCCACTCTCCCCTCCTCATCAACCATATGATCCACCCTTTTCTCCTCTTCCCCATCAGCCCCGTGATCCACACTCTTCTCCTCTTCCTCATCACCCACATGACCCACTTGCTCCTTTCCCTCTTCCCCGTCATCCCCATGTTACTGCAACTTTCCCTACCTCCCCCACTCTGTCATCGCCCTTCCTACGCTGCACCACAAGGCAAATGAAGGTCATCCTGTCTTCTGCTGTCCCGGGTAGCATTGAAGTCAAAGGTATGCGTTTTGGAGATGTGCTAAAATCATGCATTATTGTGTGAACAGAGACCCCACTGGCTCTCTCTCTTCTGTGCTTTCAGTTTATTAGATCTGTCTTAAGGCACTGGGCAGTATATCTTGTCATCAACATGCGTATGTGCACATGTAAATGTCATTGCAAACATAAATGACAGGTACTAGATGATACTGCTTTATTCCCATCAGAAAGTAAGAAGCCTGAAAAGTTAATGTTTTTGAATACATTTTTATGCTTCGAACATTTCCCCCCCTCCTGTGCCATTTCAGGTCCGAATAATGAATGGTGGCCAGTTACCCGTGTTCCTGGCTGTTCTTTCTACTTAGAAGCAATGGGTGTTAAAGGAGTGATAGTGTCCTCCCCTCTTCGCCCCTGTCATGCATACGCCCTGGTGAGTCAGCATCTGTAACAGATTGGATAAGATAAGATAAGATAAGAGACTTTATTAATCCCCAGGTGGGGAAATGTGGGTGTTACAGCAGCAGATAAAAACAACATATCACACATAGACATAAAAGACATAAGTGCTTGTACTAATTTGCTTTAAAAATGAAGATAAAAATGACTCCATAACCCCCACCCCAGCTATATACAATGAATTTACCCCTTAACTCCCCTCCACAGAGTCCGTCAGTGATAACCTTACCCATTAAATTCATCGATGCTGACTCGGGGCGGCATCGGATTTTGGAGTTGCAATGCCCATATTACTCGTCAACCTCCACCTCACCCACCACACAACCAGGCCAGACTCCTCAACTTCAGGTTATCTGCTCCGAGCATTCTATGAGTGTGGTGCTTGCCCCAGGTCCCGAATATGCCCTGCTGGTTCAAGGTAAGTGGGTTCAAATGGAACTTGCAGTAACTTCTGCTCCAGGGCTGTGTGTAATGTGGTTTACGACGTGCACTGGGTACAATGCAAACCTGTAGAGAATAACATTCAAGCCTTTTTTGGAAATCTGAGGGCCTTAGTAGAATGGTATACTTAAGTTTCATGGGCTCAAGGGTGATATGTTTCAAGGATGATTTGGTTCTTTATTTTGATCATGTCGACTACCCCCAATCCCCACCTGCCGCCCTGACATTGAAGGGACAGAAACCGGACAGAGTGGTACCCACAGGCCTTGTGGGTATTCCATGACTAAGGGAGAGAATGGTAGAAACGTGCTGGTTGTCCCCTTCAGTTCTTGTCACGTGTCTGTGCAGGTGAGTGCTAGTGGACAGGTGAGTGGTCAATACTTTTAGCAATAACAAAGCAGTAGTTGGATATACTCTTTTTTTTCCCAACAGGGTAACCATCGGAAAATTTTTGTAAAATTTCGGACACTGAGCGGGAACGAAGGAGAGGTGCCTTTATCATGCCTAATTACTCCACCAATCAAAAAGAAAGGTTTGTGCTCTGCTCTCAACTGTTGAAACGGCAGCAATAGTTGACACAACTGTCCTACAGCTTGTATTGTGGGTTGATCTGTTCAGTTATTTGGCACGATTACCCAACACTGTAGCACACGTTTAACAGGGAAAAGAAGAAAATGGCGGATGGAGTGTGAGTGATATAGGTGTACTGCTCCCAGAAGCTCAGTATTCATGTTTGAGAGACCTGTGGCTTTAGTGATTGCATGATGGACTATCCAGGGAGAATGGGGACACTACTATGGCTCAGTTCTACACCTATCAGTTCTCCCAAAGCCAAGCAATCGCACAAATCCCTGCCTCCACAGACAGCGAGCGCACAAGTCAGCCCATTTCCAGGCATTTATCAAACCCTTGCCTCATCAGTCAGTGGTTCAGCCTTTTCCCAGGTTTGTGGCCGCCTCTCTAAGCCGCATGGATGTGTTGTAACTTCCAAGGTTGTGAGATCGGTGATGACTTCCGCCTCCCGTGTGGGCCCGGCCTGGTTTCGCCTGCTGAATGTCAGTCTCTGGGCTGCTGTTACTGTACTCGCACACATGCCTGCTACTACCCTCTGGATGGTGAGCACCTCTGGAATACTCCAGCATGGTTGTTGTCAGTACGTGTTATCAGTCATCTCTGGGTTCCCAGAGGCTGGGTGTGGGTGGCATTGCATATGTAGGGCTTTGTTCCAGCTAGTTACCTGAGCTTATTCCTTTATATTTCAGTATATGTGTGACAGTGCTAACAGACAGAAATAATTTGAATACACATGTGCATATATTAGCCATAGTGCATGGATCAGATTAGAGGTGAAATAGCATTAAAGTGTGTCAAAACGTGGTTATCGCATGGCTGCTTAATGAATTATACCTCTGTCCTCTCCCCCAGAGTGCACACCTGACCGTCACATGATCTTCACTGTGCCTGCCTCTCTTACGAAGCCTCCTCTGTCTACCTCCTCGCTGTTCACGCCTGGCAACAATACCTGCTTCCCCCTAAAGGTCACTCCCAGCTTTGCCCTGTTCAAGATCCCACTGGATGGTTGTGGGGTGCACAAATATGTGAGTCCCTCTTATTTGAGCCCCGTTCCCCGAGCACTGACTTGTAGCTGCCGGCACTGATGACCTGTCGCTGTGTGAACAGGAGGTCGGCCACACTAAAATCTACATGGTGGAGATCCTCAATATCCTCTACGCCATCAGCCTGAACTATGGCACCATCACCAGAGACTCTCCAGTCAGGTAAAGAAGGCTTTTATGTGTATCCACGAGCCTTAAATGTCTGTGTGCTCTGAAGTTGATACCGGGGGAACAACATGAAACCCAAAGGACCTGGAGGAATGCAATCCTTTCCTTTCCATGTTCCACAGAGGTGCATTTATGAACAAATTCTGTTACAAAGCCATTGAGTGCTATAGACTGCACTCCTCACAGTGAGTGAGTTACATTTGTGATGCTCCAGTAAATCCATTGATGAAACTGCCCTGGCTGCTTGAAGAACATAGTCCTACAGATCGAATGTCTCCTCTTGTCTCCCCAATTTTATTGTCCTATTTTTAACACAGTTTGTATAATTTGCATTTGTTTTCATCAGTTTCAGGAAGAAAATTTTCTAACTAGATTTAATTTGTAATATATGAAGGCGGTTTATTTATAATTTTTTATATTTTTATACATTACTAAACTGTATTTATATACAATTTAGTAATGTATAAAAATGTATAAAATGATATTTGAAGTCTTGCACATTTTTTGACATGTAGCATTGATTGGTTACTGTGGTATATGACAATGGTATCATGTTGGGGCTCACGTGAAACCGAAGAAGGAAAATGATATCAGGGTTCTGTGTCTTCCCCCCTTGTCATTCCTGGTTTGGCCGCCAGATGGCGGCACCCCTGCTTTGTGTCCTGTTAATTGTTTGATTGTTTCCCATTACCCCATTATTAGTTTCCCATTGTCTCGTGTTCCCTTCCCTCTCTGTGGCCTGATTGCTCATTGTGCCCTCCTGTGTCTCGTCTGCGTCGCTCCTATTTAAGTCTCCCTCTTCCCTCACTCAGGCACTGGATCCCTTTGTTTCTGTACCTGTTTTTGGTTTGTACCTGTTTGCTACCTGCCTGCCTGCCTGCCTGCTTGTCGCCTGTTCCCTGCCTGCTCTGTTCCCTACGTGTTTTGGAAATTTTGTGTTTTTCCCGCATTTTTGAGTTTCTCCCTTTGTTTGTTAGTTCTGCCCTGCGAGATTCTGTTCCCTTTGTTCCCATTTTTTAAAAATTAAATTCTTTTGGTTTTCCCATTTTTGACTTTTGGCATTTTACTCTGCGCTTGGGTCCATTCCCGCCCCCTCGCCTGACAAATGAACTTTGGCTTTGACCTTTTTGGGTATAATATGAAAGCAAATTCTCACCTTTCAGTTAAACCATTTGCTGTTACCTCAGTCTTTGGCATACATTATTTAGCAGACATGAACCATGGAGAACACAAGCGCATCAACCATTATGCGAGTTCTCTGAGCAGCGGTGCATCTGCCACACATCTACCTTCTGTCTAAAACCATAAATCATGGTTGTTGCTGGATGGCTGTGAACAAAGCTTTTTCATTCGTGAGTATTGTCGTTTGCTTCCCTGTGTCAGGCTGACAGTGGAGTGTAGGTACAGTCCTCGCGCCCATGTGAGCGTGGCCTACCTGGTGAAGACGCCCTCCCTGGGGCCCTCCATTGAGGCCCAGGGGGTGTTTGGTGTGCAGCTGAGGATCGCCAAAGGTACATTTATTCCCGGAAGGGGTGCGAGGTGCTCGTTCGTGTTGCTTTCTCGGAAAACGGGTTCGGGAAAACAACGCGCCTTACAGAGTTCTGCCGTCTACCCTCCAGACGAGAATTACACGGACTATTACCCTCAGTACCACCTCCCCCTCAGCCGTCTCCTGAAGCAGCCGCTGCACCTGGAGGTGCGTCTGCTCAACCCCCCGGATCCCAGCATGGTGCTGCTGGTGCACTACTGCTTGGCCTACCCCCGCTCAGCACGGGCGGCGTGGGTGCTCAACTACGATGGGTGAGCTGGGCTTTGTTCCGCCCTTGTAAATGAATGCGACCCTTTTCTTTGAGTCCATGAGACCTCACCCCAGTGATGAGTGCTCACTGTTGTCCCTAGTGGTTGAGTGTTGATACCGTGTGTTTTTTTTAACCTCTTTTTTTTAACCTCCGTTTAGTTGCCCAAACCAGCTGGACACCACTGGGCTCCTGCCCACCTCAGCCCCATCCCCACTGAGCCCGACCAGAAGATTCACCATAAGAACATTCCAGTTTCTCTCCTCCGACTTGTCCTACACGGACGAGGAGGTGAGGCCTGTGCATTGCAGCTTAATGTGGATTCAGGGACTTTAGCCCGATAGCCGCTAACGCTTTTCCCCACTGCTCCCCACAGATTTACTTCATGTGTTCAACAGAGGTCTGCTCTCAATCCGAAGGCCCCTGCGTCGAAGGCTGCATTCACTGTAAGGCCCATAGAAATGGCAGCAAGTGCAAAAAAAAGTTCAACCTGCCGTGGGTTTCCCACCTTTGCCCTTCAGTGTCTGCATATGCAGATGAGATCCAGTTAACTTGCTGTGGCAGAAAGTCTAAGGTCCCCAACTATGGAAAACAATCACATCCTTATTCAGGCTCCAGGGGGTGATGACGACAGGTTCTGTGTCTGCTATAGAAGCACATTTATCAAGCACACAATTGGCACTGGCTTGTGGAGTAAATCAGCATATATGTAATGTAATGGGTCAATAAGCAAATTTTTGTGTTTAAGTGGTGTCCATAAAAAGGATTGTAAGCTTGCGCATTTCCTTCCAGTTCCCACATCTGGGAAGTGAGAAGAGGACCACTGTCGCTGGAGATCCAGATGGTAAGCATTGCTCAACGCCGACTGCAACCTGCTGTTGTCTAAATTTCAAAAGAGGGTGTACTTCAGTGTTCACACTTTCTCCTTTCTTCCCCAGGCTCAAAACAAGGCAACAATAAAATTCCTCAGAAATAAAAGCTAGTGGTGCTTTCTTTTGTTCAGATCTGTTTAAAATTTGCACAAAGCCCATTACCCTGTTACAACAGTTTTCTGTTGTTGGAGTAATACTTATTGTCCAATGAAAACCTTGACAAATATTGTGAGACCTGGGCTTACAAACCAGTTAATATGGTAAGACTGATCAAAAAGGTCTCCTTATCGCTCCTCAACAGTATCTCTGCATCACACAAAATGCACACGGTTGTGGTTTTCACAAGTTCATAAAGGTAGCATCTGAATGTTTACCATAAATGTCAGCCTAATATTTCCCTATTATTTTTAGAGCATTAACATATGCAGGTAACTGCAAGCTAACTATTGTAGTAGTGCTTATCTTTATCAAGGGTACAGATAACAATTACAGTGTACTCAATAAGCCTATTCTGCCTTGGAAATGGACTTTACTTCTCACAATTAAAAGAAAACTTCACTAAAACAATGAGCAAGTTTTATGCTTTACTTACCCTAAATACACACATTTTAAAAAGTCCAAACCTGAGTCATTGGTACCCAAACAGAAATAAAACATAGCAATACAAAAAAGTTTACAAAAAAAAAGAGGTCGTTATCATATAAAGAAAATGTTTACATCTACTGCTTCACATCCTATTTAAAATACAGAAGAAAGAAGCTGCTGCAAGATCACACACCACGCCCCCCCCACCAAGAAACAAGCAATTCAAACTTGGGGGGGGGGGGGTTCTCTCACCATAAGTTTCCTGAGTGCCGTGCTGGCTAACTCTTGGTGAGGTGTATCATGAGTAGACCAACTGAATGGACCACGCCACTTTGGTTTGTATTTCACTGGGTTTTGGGTGGCAGACCAGAGGTGCGTTCAAATTCAGCGAACAGAGGCGAATGTTCGTGGCGAACATGTTTTCTTTGAACAGTTCAATTTGAACGGCTTTTTAAGAACGTTCCAAATTGTTTGCATTAAACATAGATGAGAGCGTTTGTACTCACAGCCGCTTCTGTGATCATCGATGATATAAAAAAACAACAGCTAGCTAGCGAACAATAACATTATTAAAAAAACTGATCACACTTAACGGCATCTTCAATTGAAATACCCATCTGGAAACATTTCCCTCAGTCCAGCGTCCATTTTGGTTCGCCGCAAACTACCTTTTCAGACCGTTTGCTTATGTTTGCAAATGTTCGCAGCGAACACAAAGCTAACGGAAAAAAGTTATAAATAGTCTGCAAACGTTCGCCTTGTTCGCTGAATTTGAACGCACCTCAGGTAGATGATTCAAATAGGACAGACTCTGTCACATCCACGCATTGATTCCAAACCGCAAGTACACCAGCCATTTAAAAAGTTTAATGTACTGTGGTCTGGCAACAGTTAATAAATGTGTCACTGTCTTAAAACTTCTTATTAACCCTGACTGAGATTTAAGACTAAAACTGCAATTTCAATATCCTGTGGGATATTGAGAAGGCGTTGAGAATTCAAGGGAAAGTATGCTTGTGCATGTGCAGCGACATTATGGTATTCTTGGTCCACAGGTTATAATTTACTCACTAATGTAAAATAGCGTAACAGTTAAAAAAAAGCTTACAATTAAGGCATCTAGACTTTGTTGGTAAAATCTAAAGGAGAACATGGCATGGAAGTGTCTGTTAAACCTGAGGGCAACTTGCTGAATGAGGCGTAAGAAGATCCTGAAGATGGTGTTCTTGCCCGGAGCATGACGGACCGGTGGTTAGTTGTAGTGTTTGGGAGCTGATTCGTACTTTCTAATGTGTTTCATCAGAACTCTGGAGCACGCCATGGTAACAAACTGGAGAAAGAAAGGACTAAGTCAACAATGTCCACATCAAGATATCTGACTTGCCAAATGTCTACTTCCTTGAAGAAAAAAAGGTTCCCTCAAATATCAAACATACTTCATTTGAGACAGAAAAATCACCTTTTTGACCTTATACTAAGACAATTATACAGCTACGTGAATGTTTATAATGTACAAATACCACTTGCTTATAATTCTTTGTTTGCCAAGCTGTACTTGGGTTCCTTTAGGAAAGGAGGAAGTGGAGGAATTTAAAACTAAAACAAGAAGTGGCCCAGTGAATGGTATAAGAGAGAAAGCCTGAACAACAAAAAAGTCAGATAAAAATGAGAAAAAGAATGGGGCTCAGGGGCTGAGAAACGGAAAGGAATTGGGCAGAGGTATTGTCACAAGTCCTCTTGCAGGCTACAACTACTCTTTGTCAAATGAGGTAACCTACATCTTATGTACTGTAACTTCATATTTTTCCCCCAGCTAGTCTAATACCCTGGGCTATAATCTGAGCAATCGCTTTCATTATTTGACTGGCAATTTTATATCCATTGTTTGAGTTCTTTTCTTCCCACTGGGGAGTTTTTTTTACAATTTTTTTTTTCATTTCTAGCTGGTTTTTTGGAGGTTCAGGCCTGGTCTTTCCTAATTTTCCTGTTTTCCTATTTTCCAGTAATTTATCTTTGTGACAATGTCACTGTAAATAATGTGATACAAATAAAATGTAATTTGAAGGCAGTACATATCCTCAATTATGTATCTAAAGGTGGAAATTATTACCAGTTGGGATGTATAATCCGTTTCTATTTTTGTCACATACTTTTCCATTGTACTCCATAGACTATGGAGTGTAATACTATGACATTGAACAGTGTGATTCTTATTTTTGACCCTCAAACCTTCTTTCTCCATTATTTGTATATTATATTACCCAGCCCAAGAATGGACCCACTCACCAGACCTGGGTCAAATAAATATTTGTTTTTGATTCAAATACTGTTCTGTGCTCTATTAATCTTGCCTGGTGTAATTGAGCCTGCCAATATGATCAGAAGGTGGGTTTTGCACTTTTTGAGAGTGTTTCATTGGTTCAAATACACTAGACATGATCTAAAATGTAGAAATGTATTTGAATCCAACACAAATATGTATTTGACCCAGGTCTGCCACTCGCCTTGCTCATGTTGCCACTTACTTTTCTTTTCTCTCTTTGCCCACCACATCTCCACACAAATGATCATCACTCAGATCCATCTAGTCTAACATTCTCATATTTCTGTAACTCTGTAGAAAAATGATCAGGTTGCTAAACAGAGTCAGAGCGAAGCCAAGTCCAAAGTTAGCCTTACCATCAGAACTCCTGTTCCAATAAGCAGCCCTAAAACCACTGGAGCTCTGGTCTTGAACAACTTTTGGATCACCTTTGGACATGCCTGGGAGGAATGATGAATTATAGGAATTACATAGGCAAGCAAAACATTTACCATACACCCACCTCATCCAATCCTGATTACTTAAAAACTAAAATCATCTACACATAATATGGTTTGGTCATCGTATTAGCTCCAAAGCAGTTTGGTTTTCCAGGTTTGAGGAGAAGGCCCATAATGTAAGTGGCTTCAAGATGTGTGTCCACTCAAAACTGCACTTTTTAAAAACTGTACAGGCTTTTCACGCATATACATGACTACATGTGGAAAAAATTTTGATTGAAGATACACTGAACATATTTTCATACATTGAAGATATCTTCTACACCTTTAATGTATATTGTCTAAGATTTGATTAATCACTAGGACTATCAACAGCACAAGGCAATGGTACACAGGACACAGCAAAGACAGAATCAATCAGCCTGGCTGCTACAGACCTGAGTTAAATACACACTTTTTTTAAATCAGCAAGGGATCTGCTATGGATGGATTTCTGCTTTCAAATAGCCATAGACCATTCCTTTTTTGTTTACTACTTCATAGATTAATTTAATCTGACTGATGTTATCTTTCAATGCCCTGCACAGAGCATCCATTAAAAAATGTAATATAATATTCTTGAGTCTGTGTTCAAAGAGTAACTCTTGGGCAGCAGTAGTAAAAGCAAATCAAATATAGAAATGGTCAGAACATTACCCACAGCCCCATGACACGAGACAGACATACGTGCTCTTTATTTTTTTTTAACCTTACCATGATGATCTCAAACAAGGTTATCAAAATGGCGTCATCTGAAGAAAAAAAGAGCAGATAAGGCAGATAAGGAAACCAGACTCACGGGTATGGACAGGGCGTCAAGGAAGCCTTTGGTACTGGGACACGTATCTCGTGCAAAGGGCTCCAAAACTCCTCCAATGCCGCAGCAATGCAGCTGTCGAAAAGAGGGAGACAGAGCGGTGGCGTTCACACCGGCGCGAAAGCGGGCGGATCCCCGCATGACTCGTTCGGCTAAAGCACGGGCCCTTTGTAGTGAAGAACCCCGCGGTGCCTAATCAAACCCGCACCGTGCCAGTGCGGGCGACGGGCAGGAGCACACGCTGAGCACCGAATAATTGGCCATGGGACTGCCCGGGGAGGGACAGCTTCAGTCAGCAGGGTAAAAAAACCCACGCACAACAGCGCCTCCTCTGTTTGAGTAGGGGACCTGTCAGTCTCCAGGGCAGAGTCTAAACAGCTTACGCAGTGGGATTGTGTGTACAAAGGGCTGGGGTTTATAAAATTCAAATATGAGTGTAACCCCTGATGCATTGTGGGCGGGAGCTACAGCAGCAGCCGCAGCAATGGTGCATGCCTACAATTACAATTAAGTGTCCCGAAATTTTAGAGTACATAACAACTTGGGGGGAAAAAAAGCGTGTGGAACCAAAGTTTTGAGGTAATGGTGCGACTCTAAATTTGTGAGTCTGTATTTGCCTGTGCATCGGTTGGTCTATATTTTACATGTTCATCTCCTTGTGCAATAGGTGTTCTTAATTTTAACCCATTTTACGCTTCACAGACAGTGGTATCAGTACTAGAATGTAACTTCTAATTTGAGTTTTCTTGAAAGACAACTTAACTTTTGACTGTGTGTGTACTCGACAAAGTCAAGGGTTGTTCTCTTACACCTATTGCATGAAATTATGATTCTATTTGCCTTTAAGAGTTTGCTCTGGGCATGCTGCAGCTTGGTAAAATTAGGTGCAAGCAGTCATCAAATACAGTTTTAACAGGTTTGCACGTTCCTAGTGGTGAGAGTCACACGCAATACTATCTGTACCTCCTGCAGATCCGCAGCAAAAGAAGTGAAAGAGCTTTGAAATAACACAGATGAGGGAACAGGACATGAGCCCATCGGCCACAAACACAAAGAAAGCAGCAGAAGATAAGGTATTTAAACCAGCTGCGGTAACTGTACCTAGTACCTCTACAGACGCTTTTAACCAACATTTACTTCTAGATCACCTAATCCCTACTTAATGTCTCGGTGGAAGATTTACATGAAAGCAGAAACATAAAATGTGTACAGAACGAACAGAAACAATTATATTCTTACTATCCAAATACATGAGCGACACAGCTCAGGAGGTAAGACCGATTGTCTGGCAGTCGGAGGGTTGCCCGCCCTGGGAGTGTCGAAGTGTCCTTGAGCAAGACACCTAACCCCTAACTGCTCTGGCGAATGAGAGGCATCGATTGTAAAGCGCTTTGGATAAAAGCGCTATACAAATGCAGGCCATTTACATGATTGACATTAACATGATTTCCTCCTTTCTTAAGATAATCGTGTGCCACTGCACTGAACTGCATCAGGCACCCTACACACAGTTCATAAACCAAATCCACTACCTACAGCTGACCATCAACGTTTTAGTGCACTTAAGCCACTCCAACGGTCCGGTTCAGCCGGTTGAACAACGCTGCCGTGTGTGTAACAGCGTGGTGACGCTGAGCACGCCACACATAGTTTGTGGAGATGTTGCCATGCATTGTAAACTTTTAGACAGCATTAGACATGTGCAGGACCTGCAGACTGTGAGC
>NC_057934.1:64989995-65069995 GCF_018555375.3 Anguilla rostrata
GGTGAGCCGCTCCACCTCCGCGTCGTCCTTGATGATCCAGGAGGGCAGCTCGTCCTCCTCCATCAGCCGCGGCTTGCGCTTGGGGTTCCGGGCCTCCTCCCGCCGCCGGTCCAGGTCCATCCGCTGCGGGGCGCGAGGCAGGGCGGGGGGGCGGAGGGACGGGCGAGGGGGCGGGGAGGGGCGGGGGGCGGCGGCCAGACAGACGGGCGGAGGGAGGGCAGCAGGACGTGCGTTAGCTTTGCGTTTGGGGGTATCGTTTAATGCCGAGCCTCTTCTCTCAGACATAACCAGCATAACCAGGAAGGAGTAATCAGCATACGCTAATATCAGACATAACTGGGATATCACAACGTCAGGCATAATCATCATAACCAAAAAACAGGCACAATCAAAACATCACAGCGTCCGGCATGACTGATATATCCTGACCTAAGACATAACCGAGATACACTCACATAAGGCATAACTGACAAAACCTGACAAAACCGATATGTACTGACATAAAGCATAACTAACAAAACTGACATATGCTGACATCAGGAAGATCCAACATCAGTCATAAGCCACATCCCCCACATCAGGCTAAAGAGAACCGCAGCGTCTTACAGACACAGAAATGTCAAATACTTCCATGCAGATATTGTAAATAATATTTAATGTTTCCTGAGCCACTGCGAACAAGAGGAATAGTACCGCTTGAAATATCTATGCAGTTAAAACAAATTTCATACGTTTTATATGTATCAAGCAAATAAAGAGAATAGTAGGGCTGCCTCACACTCATACTCTCATACTTTGGTTTGACATAATAATACACACAGTATTGATACAGGGCTGCACCTATGGAACTGTCTGGAAGTAACAAACGAAGTGAGGAAACAAAATTATTGATGCATTCCCAGTCTACTATAAAAATGCTGTCCAGCGTTACTGTAAAATGTTTTACATTGCCGGGCGAGGGACACCACAATGCAAGGCACGATCAGACCAACTTCTACTGTAACACCGTAGCGTAGCGGCGGCCATCTTGGCCGTTAAACTGTGGGGGGCGGGGCCCGCCGACAGAGACACTGTGCAGGAGGCGGGACTGACCATGAAGTGGTCAAACTCCTCCTCGCTCCTGGCGATCATCTGGTTGACCGTCTCGTCGTCCGGCACCTCGTCCTCCTCCTACAGCGGGAGAGGGAGAAAGAGGGGGCGTGAGCGAGGGAAGGAGAGAGAGAGGGAGAGGGAGGAGAAGAGAGAGTGAAAAAGAAGAGAGAGAGAGCGCAGCCGCTCGAGCACCTCTGCCTACAGAGTCCGCAGCACTCGCGAAAGTGGCTTTCTGACATCACTGCTCTACTACTCTCACCGTGTAAAGAGGATGGCATTCAGAGGAATAACCGCACCCCCTCTAAGAATATTCGGCAAAGCGACGATTCAGCACACTATGTCAGACGTACAACGTAAAGTACCGGGTGCAAGCGTCACCACCTCATCGTCATTACAACAAATAAACCAAATAAGCTGAGGTCAATTCAACTTCAGTGCTTCATCAATTTGTAAATTCATTTTTAAAAATCCTCAAAAAACACAAAGACCATCTTCAATTCGTTCACTGAATTTCAATTCATTTTGGGAACTTGACTTCAAAAAGAAGATTGCACGCTCTGCTACTTTCTTTAAGAAATGGCTACAAATGTTTTGTCACTACCGTGCCCTCAGAGTTATCTTTTGTGGGTGCAGTGATTGAGAATATACAGGATGTGTTATTCAAAAGGTGATAGATGTAACATATCAGTACAATGTTCCAAACTGACATAATTAGACATCACAGTTTAACAGCTCAACAAACTTCTTTTTGAATGTTTATTCCCTGTTGATTTGCTGCTCATTAATATGTGTGCCTTCTCATTTGTGAATTTACTGAACTGAAATGGAACCAATTCCAACTGCTGGCCCTATACTATTTGACAAGGCGTCACCATCAGACTTCATATTTTTGTTCATCAAAGCTAGCAGCTCCTCAATCTTAGCCTGTATATGTACAGCATGCATATTTGGCTCAGGAGGCCACAGTGCAATGGAATCAGTGATGGGGCAGTGAGGCTTCATGAACCAGAAAATGGGAGGGGCTATCATGTCCTCAATACTGTGAACCAATCATAATCTTCTGCACACAGCCAATTCTTTTGATTGTGAACATGTGAGCAATTTACAATTGACAATGAAATCTCACTCTCCCATTACAAGGGGAGAAGAGTCCCCACTGAAGATGCAGATGACAGCACAGCAAAAAGCAGTATGCTATTGGTCGAAGTGGAGGTCACACCCACCCACACCCCAACTGTGCCACACCCCCCCACTGAGCCTGACCGCCGTGGCCCGACCTCGTCCTGCTCCTCGTGCTCCAGGATGGCCTGCAGGAAGGCCCGGCGCTCGTGGCTGGAGGACTTCTGGTCGAACATGCCGGCCTGGATCACCTTCTGGTCCACGTTGAGTTTGTACTTGGCGGCGGCCAGGATCTTCTCCTCCACGCTGTTGACCGTGCAGAGGCGCAGGACGCGCACCTCGTTCTGCTGCCCGATGCGGTGGGCGCGGTCCTGGGCTTGCAGGTCCTGGGGGAGGGGGGGAGGCGGAGGACCGGACCGGACCGAACCGAATCGAGGAGGAGGAAAAAGGACAGAACCCGGGGAGAGGGGAGGAACCGGAAGAACGAGAGAATCCAGAGAACCAGGAGCGAGAAGAACCAGCAGACCGAGGATCCGGCGGAGGGGAGGAAGGAAAGGCCGAGAAGATTTAGAGAGAGAGAAAACATAAACAGAGCTGGAGGTTAGACAGTTGGCATGGTGACCACACAAAGCACGCGTCTGGAAGACACCACGAAGCTCGTGGCCCTTGGATAGCACTGAAAGGCACACTCTATCGCGCTGTAACCTTCTCAAGGACAGAAACACACAAGGGATTCACATTTCGCCGGATATTTCACATTTTTTAATCTCGGGACAAGTTACATCTCCAACACTAAACACCAGGGTTGGACAAACAGCCAGGCGTGAACTTCGGGACTGCTGATGTCAGTGATATTCAGTTACTGTCCAACAGAAACAGTTTAACAGTTTTCTTTACCGCTCGTGTTTTCAATTTGGAATGCTAAATGGTATTTGCAAGCCACTTACCAGCTCAAGGTATTTCTTAAGAACTACGATGTGCGTGTGTGTCACTCCAACTAAAACACATTGAGTTTGACGATGAGGACGTACACACAGAACCCTATTATTTATTCCAGCGGTCCTCCACCTCTCCAGGGGCTAGCGTGCTGGCGCTAGCGCTCCCCGGGACGGAGGCGGGCGACGCTGGCGGGCGGGCGGGCCGTACCTGATGGGGGTTCCAGTCGCTGTCGAAGATGACCACGGTGTCGGCCGACTGCAGGTTGAGGCCCAGCCCCCCGGCGCGGGTGCTCAGGAGGAAGATGAAGTACTGGGAGGCGGGGTCGTTGAAGGTCTTCAGCAGCATCCCACGATCCTCTGCTTTGGTAGTGCCTGCGGAGACGCGTCAAACCCCTTCTATGCAACAAGCAGGAAATCCTCTAAAATCTGTTATACAAAAACTCCTAATCTGTATGCAGTGTGAATGTATGGATAGGCTTGTGTATGTGTGGTGACAGACTCACATCTCTTTGCCCACAGACCCAGAATATTTTTCAGGTGAGGTTCTTATTTAAGAGTCAAGACTGTTCAAAGAATATAAACACAAAAACTTTCCCAGCAAATGTGTGTGCATGTCAGACCTGGGTCAAATACGTATTTGTTTTGGATTCAAACACTTTTCTGTGCTCTGTTGATCTTGCCTGGCGCAACTCAGCCTGCCGGTTGGACCAGAAGGCAGGTTTTGCACTTTTTGAGAGTACATCGTAGGCTCCAATACAACAGACAAGCTCAGTAAAGCGTAGAAAAAGCATTCAAATCCAAAGCAAATATGCATTAGGCCCAGATCTGGTGCCTGTGCATAAAAAACGGAAGTGAGAAGTGGGGCCTCCGCGCCCCTCACCGTCCAGGCGCAGGTACTTGAAGTTGCGGTAGGCGAAGTAGTCCTCCATGATGGTCATGAGCGAGGTCATCTGGCAGAACAGCAGCACTTTGTGGTTGGTGGCCCGCAGTTTGGGCAGTATGCGGTCCAGCACCTCAAACTTCCCCGAGGCGCGGTACAGGTCGGGCCTGGGGGGGTGGGGTAAGGAGGGGGGGGGGGGGAGCGAGACGCACCAGCGGTCAAGCAGGGGAGCCCACGGCCAATCACAGACTGACGCCGAAAAACTCCCGACGCACTCACCCTTGAACTATACCTCCGGTGAACCCCAAGTGCTCGGAGAAGGACTCCTGCGAACAGCAAGACCGCGTTCAGTACCGGTACAGAGGGTGAAACTCCATACTGCTTTAACAATTCTGCTAAATAATTCGGAGGCTAGGTCCTGCTGATATATCTGGTGTACACGGGGACGCTGATATCAGGTGTCAGGGTGAACTGGCACAGTTATACCTGAGCGCGGCCCTGGCGAACGCTGTACCTCGATTTGCTGGAACATGTAGGGGTGATTGCAGATCTTCCTCAGCTGCATGATGGTATTCATCAGGGTCTTAGTGCCCCCTTTCCCCTGGAATACACCACACACACACACACACACACACACACACACACACACACGAACACATGCACACACAGAGCTCTCTGAAGATATCTCGTTCTTCATTTAGTTTGTGGAAAAGAGAGGTAAAGCAAGACTACGGCAGAAGTCATGTTATGGTTGATTTTCTGGTTAATAGAGAATGGACAAGAGAACGAACAATTTAACTAATATACAGAAATAATACATTTTAGAATATGTGCATCCAGCACTCAATCACCCACACGCTCAAGTGCACACACACATACAGGTGTGCACACACACACACACACACACACGCAGACACACACACACATGCATCCACACACACGCACACATGCACACACACCCACTCTCCCCCACACACACACACCGTTTGGGGGCAGAGCACCAGCAGGTCTCTCTCTCTCTCTCTCTCTCTCCCCCCTCCTCACCTTCTTGTCCTTCTCAGAGCCGTCGGTGAGCAGGACGCCCTTGGCCTGCATGTGTCTGTACAGCACCCTCTGCAGGGCCGACATGTCACACTTAATCACATACTCCACCTGCAAGAGACACAGGGCACACAGCCGCAGAGTTACAGCTATCTGCTCCGCACATGCTCACAGCCGTCTGTGTGAGAGGAGAACACAATGAGTGTGTGTGTGTGTGTGAGAGTGTGAGGGTGTGTGTGTGAAAGTGTGTGTGTGTGTGTGACTGGCCATGTGTGTGTGAGTGTGTGCATGTGTGAGAGTGAGCATGTGTGTGTGTCAGAGAGTGTGTGTGCGTGTGTCTGAGTGTGTGTGTGTGTGTGTGAGAGAGAGTGTGTGTGTGTGTGTGTGTGAGAGTGCGCATATGTGTGTGAGGGTGTGTGTGTGTGTGTGAAAGTGTGTGTGTGTGTGTGTGTGACTGGCCATGTGTGTGTGAGTGTGTGTGTGTGAGAGTGAGAATGTGTGTGTCAGAGATGTGTGTGCGTGTGTCTGATGTTGTGTGTGTGGTCAGAAAGGTGTGTGTGTGTGTGTGTGAGAGAGTGCGCATATGTGTGTGGGGGTGTGTGTGTGTGTGTGTGCATGTATGAGAGTGAGCATGTGTGTGTTTGTGTGAGAGTCTGCGTGTGTGAGAGTGAGCATGTGCGTGTCTGAGAGTGCGCGTGTGTGTGTGTGTGTGAGAGAATGTGTGTGTGTGTGAGAGAGTGTGGGTGTGTGTGTGTGTGTGTGTGTGTGTGTGAGAGACTGTGCGTGTCTGAGAGTGCGCATTTGTGTGTGTGTGTGTGTGTGTGTGTGTGTGTGAGAGAGTGTGGGTGTGTGTGTAAGCCGCACCTTCTCGGGCAGCTGGGCCTCCACTTCCTTCTTCAGCCTGCGCAGCAGGAAGGGGCGGAGCACCTTGTGCAGGCGGCGAATGATCAGGATGGTTTCCTCCTCGTTCAGGTCCACCTGCGGGGGGGCGGGAGGGAGGGAGGGAGGGGAGAGAGCACGGCGTTCAGCACACCCGAACGCTCCACCACGCGCTCAGCCACTCAACACGCGCGCGCCCGCGGGCGTCGGGAAAGGGGCACCTTCTCGCCGGTCATGGCGAAGGGGGCGTTGAACCACTGCTCGAAGGTGCTGCAGCTCTTGAAGATGGTGGGCAGCAGGAAGTTGAGCAGGGCCCAGAGCTCGGGCAGCTTGTTCTGCAGCGGCGTGCCGGTCAGCAGCACGCGGCGCGGGGCCAGGTAGTGCGTGTTCAGCACCTGCGTCAGCTTGCAGTGGTGGTTCTTCATGCGGTGGCCCTCGTCCACGATCATGTACTTCCAGCGGATCTGTGGGGGGGGGGCGGGGGGAGAGGGAGAGGCAGGTCTGCTTAAGGGGCTTTTTGGAAAGGAAAAGGCAGGCTCTGCGGTTCATAGCATCAGCCTGAGTTCAGCTGCGAAGAGTTAAAGTGCGTGTTTCTTATGTAGGAATTACGGTGGTCATTGAGTCTGCGTGTACGCGTGTGTATGTGTGTGCACAAAAGTGTGTGGGAGTTCACGTATGTGTGTACTGGCATGTGTGTGTGTATGAGCATGAGTTTGTGTGTGTGTGTGTATATGTATCTGTGTGAATGAGCATATGTTTGCATGTGTATATGTGTGTCTGTGTGTGTGTATGTGTGCATGTGTGTGTGCATGTGTGCGTGTGCATGTGTGTGTGTGTGTGCGTGTGCATGTGTGTTTGTGTGTGTGTGCGTGTGCATGTGTGTGTGCATGTGTGTGTGTGTGAGTGCTAATGGGAGCCACCTTAGCCAGCACTTGCTTGTCCTTGATGATGTACTCGTAGGTGGTGAGCAGCACGTTGAACTTGCCGCTGCGCAGCTGAGGTACGAAGGCCCGCCTGGCAGCCGGGGAGCCCTGGGGAGAGAGAACGTTTCAGAATATCACTCTGCACACACACGTTACTCTTCATTCTATCTATCTATCTATCTATCTATCTATCATTCACACTATCGAAGGAAAACGTGGCTCCGCAGTCCCCACAAAGCACTGCTCACCTTGTAAGAGACTTTCACCACAGACGGGGCCCACTTATCAAACTCATACACCCAGTTGGAGAGAGTTCTGCAACAAGAAAAAAACCCGGAAGAAAACATTCCTTTACTGCCACCCAGTGGTCCTGAAATGGTATTGCACAATAAAATAAAAATTATTTTTATGTTTTACCTTTCACCCACAAACAAAAATACACACATAGAAAGAGTGAGCAGAGAGGGAAAGACAGAGCAGAGAGGGAAAGAGAGAGCAGAGAGGGAAAGAGAGAGCAGAGGGAACAAGAGAGCAGAGAGGGAAAGAGAGAGCAGAGAGGGAAAGAGAGAGCAGAGAGGGAACGGGAGAGCAGAGAGGGAAAGAGAGCAGGCTCTTACGAGAGGGGCACGATGATGAGGAAGGGGCCGTTGATGCGCTTGTACTCCATGAGGTAGGTGATGAGGGCGATGGTCTGGATGGTCTTGCCCAGGCCCATCTCGTCTGCCAGGATCCCGTTCAGGTTGTTGTTGTACAGGGACACCAGCCACTCCAGGCCCTTGATCTGGGAGCGGGGGAGGGGGGGTTATTAATGCATCCAGCGGAGCGAGGTGGTGTTGAGGTGCGGGTGCTGGGCCAGAGCCTGTGGGGGGGTAAGGGGGGGGGGGGGTTACCTGGTACTGCTTGAGCTGCCCGTTCACCAGCAGGGAGGACTGCTTGTCCACCCTCTCGGTGACGGCGTGGGCCACGGCGTAGTAGGACTGCAGCCCGCGGGCGAAGGCCGCGCTCCCGTACTCATCGTCCACATCCTGTTTGGCGTGTCTGTGGAGAGACCAGCGGGGTGAGCACTGTGTCTGTGGAGAGACCAGCGGGGTGAGCACAGTGTCTGTGGAGAGACCAGCAGGGTGAGCACAGTGTCTGTGGAGAGACCAGCAGGGTGAGCACTGTGTCTGTGGAGAGACCAGCGGGGTGCGCACAGTGTCTGTGGAGAGACCAGCAGGGGTGAGCACTGTGTCTGTGGAGAGACCAGCGGGGTGAGCACAGTGCCTGTGGAGAGACTAGTGGCGTGAGCACAGTGTCTGTGGAGAGACCAGCAGGGTGATCACTGTGTCTGTGGAGAGACCAGCGGGGTGAGCACAGTGCCTGTGGAGAGACTAGTGGCGTGAGCACAGTGTCTGTGGAGAGATCAGAAGGGTGATCACTGTGTCTGTGGAAAGACCAGCAGGGTGATCACTGTGTCTGTGGAGAGACCAGCGGGGTGAGCACAGTGTCTGTGGAGAGACCAGCGGGATAAGCACAGTGTCTGCGGAGAGACCAGCAGGGTGAGCACGGTGTCTGTGGAGAGACCAGCGGGGTGAGCACAGTGTCTGTGGAGAGACCAGCGGGGTGAGCACTGTGGCTGTGGAGAGACCAGCAGGGTGAGCACAGTGCCTGTGGAGAGACCAGCGGGATAAGCAGTGTCTGTGGAGAGACCAGCGGGGTGAGCACTGTGTCTGTGGAGAGACCAGCGGGGTGATCACTGTGTCTGTGGAGAGACCAGCGGGATAAGCAGTGTGTCTGTGGAGAGACCAGTGGGGTGAGCACTGTGTCTGTGGAGAGACCAGCGGGGTGAGCACAGTGCCTGTGGAGAGACCAGCGGGGTGAGCACGGTGTCTGTGGAGAGACCAGCGGGGCGATCACTGTGTCTGTGGAGAGACCAGCGGGATAAGCAGTGTGTATACTGGCTGCTCCCTATCTACCCATGCTCATGCTCAAAATGAGAGTCCTGAGGGTGATAACAGCTTTTATCAGTCAAAAAATAAAAGCATTAACGGGCAGCCAACGGTCAGCTGTGCACAGCGTATGTACCCTCACTGTGCAGGACTGGGACTACAGTCAGTTGGAGGAGCAACAAGGTCTCGACTCTTTGCAGTTCTGGCCCCACGATGGTGGAACGATCTTCCAGTGGAGGTCAGAACAGCAGAGTGTCTGAGCACCTTCAAACGGAAACTCAAGACGCACCTCTTCTCTGTGTACCTCTCTCCTCTTCCCTAAACCCCCTCCCATAACTATTAAAAAAAAAAAAAAAAAAAAAAAAATTTTGGTTCAGACTATCTTGTTTCTCCTTAATGTATGCTATCATAGTAAAGGCTTTTTATCTGCATTTTGTTCAATGGACTTAAGTGGACTTGATCCTGAGTTTGGTTACACTGTTGTAAGTCGCTCTGGATAAGAGCGTCAGCTAAATGCCTATAATGTAATGTAATGTAAAGGAGCAGTTTTCCACTGTGTGGCTCATTGATACACACGCATGTGTGGAGTCCTGTCTGGTACATGGTTTTCCCTAATGTGCTCTCTGCTTGGTGAGGGGGGAGGGGGCGGGGTCTTACTCGATTATGTGACGGACGTCCACCTCGGACACGTCCTCGCTGTCGGGGTCGGGGATCTTCTTCTTCTCCTCCACGGGAGCCTGTGAGGGCTGGGGCTGCTCCTCCTCTTCCTCCTGTGGGGGCGGGGCATCGCCCACCACAACACAAATAATCAGTCGCTCCGAAATTCCCTGCTACAGAGGACTGCTAACTAATACAAAAAAATACGGCCGTCTGTGTGCAACAAGCACAAAAACCAGACTATTTACTGTCAGTGAAAAGTGCCAGTTTCATTATGATCAAATAACCGCCTCTCACAGACAGAAATGAGGAACTGAAAGAGGGAAAGAGGAGAAGAAAGAGAAGAGAAAGGATAAAACTGTGGTATCATAAGACATGGCGCTCCATCTTCCCATACCTCCTCTTCCTCTGTCCCACTGTCCTCGCTGTCGGATCTGGGGGCCACCTCGTACCTGGGGGGGGGGGCACAGGGGGGTCATCACACGCTGTGCTTCGTTCAGCAACATTATCCCATCGCAGGGTCAGGCCGAGCTGATACAGCGCCTCGGACTATGGGCCACTCTTCACAAAGCAACCCTCTGCCCTCACTCATCTGTCCCTCTGAAGGGACTGACAGGCTGGGGTGGAGAGGGGAACAGTCATGGGCGACTTACGGCCTGTAGCCTGGGTTTTCAACAGGGGGTCCAGTACTGGAGGGGGTCTGCCATCGCACTCTCAACCCCCCGCCGCCACCCCCCCCCCATTTCCCCAAACACAATCTCCCCTCCGCCGGTGTGCAGTCTCTCTGTCCTCTCCTGGGTCGCTGTGGATCCATGGAGCAGAGAGCTGTGCGGTCTCCATTAGGGCCTGTTAGCACTGCGCTCCCCCACCCCACTCACCCTGGGTTCATCTCCAGCCAGGCGTCCAGCTGCCCGGCCTTGGGCGCGTCCCCCCCGGTCAGGATCTTCCCGCTGTCCACATGGATCACCTTGACCGGCAGGTCGCTCATCTGGCTGGTCTCATCCAGGGGCTGGGGGGGTGGAGGAAAGCATGTAGCATTTACCTTAACAGTGATGGCTAACTGGACGTCTAATAATCTAATGCAATTCAAGGAATACAAATATTCCTGCATAGTCTTGGGCAACTTAGCACAGCTTGATCTGTGTGTAGGCTGAAGTGAGGGATTGACTTTTGCTTCAACAAAAGCCAATTTGCATGTAGAATGAAACTATACGTGCAAATTCTAATTCTAATAGAGTCTGTGTTCTAGAACACTGACTGTTGCATCAGCATTAGAATGCGCAGTTCAGAACATACCAATCACACATCAGTAATCACTCACCTCTCCATCGGGGCCCAGAGCAGGAGTCTGACCCTCGGCATTCTCCAGCTTCTGCTGGAAAAATCACAGCAGCAGCAACATGTCAATCATTCACTGAGCAGACAGTAGCTTATGTGACCCTCAATTAGAAATATAAGGATCACAGAAAATCCCTCCCTCACTTCCAACTGACCACTCAACAACACTGATCTCTGACCCGTATGACTGCTTTAGCAGCGCTCACTGATCTAAGGTCAGTGTTTCTGAGGTGAGAGAGAGTGAGAGCTGATTGGCTCAGAGACAGTGCGGGAGACAGGGGGAAGTAAACCGAGCTGCAGAAGGGTGCTGCTGTATCAGGAGGGGAGTGGGCGTAGAGCCCTGCTCTCTACCTTCTTCTTCTTCTTCTTCTTCTTCTCCTTGAGGGCCTGCACGGCCTTGTGGGCGCGCACCAGCTCCGTCAGGTTGGCCACGTACTCGTCCGTCTGCTGCAGCAGGTAGGCCAGCCGCTTGTCCTTCTTCTGATCGATCAGCTTCCTGTAGCCCTCCTCATCCTCAGCCTGCGGGGAAACGGGATCACTGTCAGAGCAGCTGGGCATATGCTGCGTGTGTGTGTGTGTGTGTGTGTGTGTGTGTGTGTGTGTGTGTGTGTATGTGTGTGTGTGTGTGTGCGTACGTGTGTGTATGTAAGCGTGCGTGTGTGTGTGTGTGTGTGACCGTGCATGTGTGTGTTTGTGTGCATGTGTGTGTGTGACTGCGTTTGTGTGTGTGTGTGTGTGCGTGCGTGTGTGTGTGTGTGTGTGCATTTCCCATCCTCTCCTCACCATCAGCCTCCTCATCCTCTCCTTCTCGATGCGCTCGTTCTCCTTCTTCTGCTCGCGCTCAGTGTTGGCGTGGTAGGTGGCCACAGCTTTGGTGAGTTTCTGGATCTTTCCAGTGATGGAGCGGTGGTACTCCTTGAAGTCCTTGGCATGCTGGAGGATGCTGTTGAGGTATTCCTTCGCAGAGGGAACAAGAACAGAAGAGAACAGAAACTTGGTCCCTGCACACAGTTTTTACTCCCTGTCACCGTAGCGCTCAGAGTGGGTCAAAGCCGCCCTCCATTACCCAGGGGCCTGTGTGCTAACACCTGCCCCAGTCTCCAGGCTTGTCTACAGCAGGGAGCCAAATCCTGTTCCTGGAGGTCTATAGTCCTGTAGGCTTTCACTCCAACCCTAACAAAGCACACCTCATTCAACAGCTAGAGACCCAGTAGGGCTGCAGGGGAGTAGAATCAGGTGTGGCAAATTAGGGTTGAAATGAAAGCCCACAGGACGGTAGACCTCCAGGGGCCGGGCTGGGCAGGCCTGGCCTACAGGCCCGTCCGGCCCTCCAGCCGCAGCCCCGCCGTACCTGGTGCTTCTGGCGCCGCTTGCGCTCCTGCTCGATCTTCTGCTGCTTCTCCAGCTTCTCGGTGATGCGCGCCTCCCGCAGAGACTGCCGCTTGCTGCGCTTGTAGGCCTTGGCGTCCAGGGCCGTCTCCAGGGCGGAGTCACGCCTCATGCACACCACCACCTCCTGCCGTAGCTGCGGGGTGGGGTGTGGGCGGGGGAAGGGGGGGAGAAACAAATTTGAAAAAGAAGAGCTGGTATAATTAACTTTTTTTTTTTTAACATCAGAATTAAGGAAACAACATACTGGGTCAGTATTGCCTGGGAGGTCTGCTGTGGGTGAGTCAGTACTGTGTGAATGGGTCAGTAGTGTCATTGGGTCAGTCCTGCCTGAGGAGGTCTGCGTGGGAGTCCTGCTGGGTGTCCGTACCTGTCTCTGGAAGTTGAGCAGTCTCAGAGCCTTCAGCTCGATGTTGGCTTTGGTCCTCAGGTCTCCAGCCAGAGAGCCGGGCAGGTTCTCCAGCTCCTGGATGCGGTGAGCGATGCGAGCCTGCAGCCTGTCAGCAGCCATGTTAAACGGGGGGGGGGGGGTCAGTCTGCAGGCCAGCCCCCAGCTGCCCCCACAGGCTAGCTCCGCATGAGGAACACATGCATGTCTGCAGAACTGCAGCAGTGCTCGTGTTCTGCACTTTAAACACAGTGGCTTCCCAGCCTTACTGCACATTATATGCTGCCCACTGACATTGACACCAGTCAAATTAAACACCACACCAGGTTACATGCACAGTACATGCAGGTTTGATATATTTATTCCCTATTTGGACCCATTAGTAACGGGTTTTAAATAAAAGGTGGGGTGGACCACTGAAGAGGAGTTTTAGCAGGCGACAGCGGCACCTGTACTCGCGCTCCTGCAGAATCTCCACCGGGTCCAGACCGCAGGGCTTCTGGATGGGGGTGATGCGGTTCTGCTTCTGGTGCAGGGGCACCATGGGGGTGGGCTGGGCGGGCTGCCCGGGCGACTGGGTCTGGGGCGGCAGGACGGGGGAGGCAGCCGGGGGCACGGAGGGGGGCGCCGGGGAGGGGCGGCCCGTGGGCTGCGGGGGGATCAGCTTCTGGGGAGCGCTGGAGGGGGCGGCCGCGTTCACCATCGGGCCTTCGGGAACAGAAAGCAGGAAGTGACATCAGCGTCAGTGCAACGGGGGCTGCTGGTATTTCCAACTGAAACACTCTGCCATGAAAGCACAGCGAAACCCAAACGTGTGCCATGTTACAGAATCGCACATTAATCACATCCACACCCAGCACATCTCACATCAGCAGATGTGGGCCTGTCTAGGCTGAAGGCTCCTCTATAAGTGCAAATAAAGCAGGAAGCCAGAGGGCAAAATGGGAATGGAAGCTCTACTAATGTGGCACACCAGACCATAAGGGACAATAGCTAGCTGCAGAAAATATTGATCGAAGTGACTTTTTTTTTTTTTTTCCTAAACTGAATGGAATCTCTGGACTGCCTCTCCCCTCACCTTCTGGCCATGTTTTGGGGGGTCCGTTGGGGGGCTGTCCCTGCATTCCTGGGGGAACACCAGAGGGTCCCGGGGGAGGCATGTTGGGCCCCATCATTCCTAATGCAGGACAATACCCAAAATCAGCTCGTTTTTTTTTAAGAGTACACAGGGCAAATGATCTGTGCGTCATTCACTTGTGCTCGCAAGTTATAAGACTGGATTAATCATGTCTTTTCCCTTAAGTACTTCAGAGCATTTTTCATCAGTCACTTTTTTTTTTAAAGGTCACTTTTATGATTATTTTCCAAATGACCTTTATCAAATTGTAAACTGGAAAAGAAATGATTTTTCTGCATGAAGAATTGCATGGTTTTGGTCAGCTGTTCAGTGCAGTACAGCTAAGTTCTCCTATAAGGAAGCTGAACAGTTTTACTCGTTGGGGCCCCTATCCTTTGACTGAGACCTGCCCTGGAGGGGCCCCTCACCGTGGGGCCGGCTGTAGCTGGCGGGGGTGGGCCCGGGGCCCGGTCCGGGGCCGGCGCCGGGGGCGGAGGGCAGGCTGGTCACGGGCTGCTGCTGCATGCCCTGCATGGGACGCTTGCCCTGCACCGCCATCTGCAGGTGGTCCGGCAGCGGCTGCCCGCGCGCCAGCATCTTGTAGGCCATGATCTGCGCCCGCAGCTGGTGCAGCTGGTTCTGGTTGAAGGGGGTGGGCCCGCCGGCGGTGCCGGCGGATCCGGGGGTGCCGCCCCCACCCTGAACCCCGCCCCGGTTCTGCTGGGCCAGGGCCTGGGGGTCCCCGGCCTCCAGGGACACCCCGCCGGGGCCCGAGGGCATGAGGGAGCCGGAGGGGGGCCCGTTGGCCGGGACAGGGCTGGGAGCGTGCTCAGAGCCGCCCAACGGAGAGGGGTAACCTGCACACGGGGGGGGGGGGGGAGAGAGAGAGAGGGGGGAGGGAGAGAGAGAGAGGGGGAGGGGAGAGAGAGAGAGAGAGGGGAGAGTGGGGGAGGGGGGAGAGAGAGAGGGGGCAGGGGAGAGAGAGAGAGAGAGGGGCAGGGGGAGAGAGAGAGAGAGAGAGGGAGAGTGGGGGAGGGGGGAGAGAGAGAGGGGGCAGGGGGAGGGAGAGAGGAGAGAGAGGGAGAGAGGGGGCAGGGGGAGAGAAGAGAGAGAGAGGGAGGACAGGGGGGAGAGAGAGAGGGAGCGAGGGGGCAGGAGAGGAGAGGGAGAGAGAGGGGACGAGGGGAGAGAGAGAGGGAGCGAGGGGAGAGAGAGAGAGAGAGAGAGAGGGGACAGGGGGGAGAGAGAGAGGGAGCGAGGCGGGGCAGAGAGAGAGAGAGAGAGAGAGAGAGGGGAAGGGGGGAGGAGGGGAGAGGAGAGAGAGAGAGACAGCAGGTGAGACCAGATGCACAAAAGAGCGTGGGAGCCTGTTTTATTGACGCAGACACAAAACAGCGCTAAACATCAAAGCTGCGTGTTACCTAACACGGGCCATATCAGTGTGGGCTGAAGGGCACTTCGCCTTAAACATCAAAGTCCATACAGACCCCAAGTTATATTTAGTAGAGCTGGGAAAAGAATTTTGTACGCAGGGACAGAACAAGGTGCTTCAGCAAAGCAAATACACAATAAATGTAAGTAAATATACACGGCCAAACTGTTTACTGGGGTTAAGAGCACACACGCGCTCGATTCGTGGGAAAACCCTGAGCCGAACTCATTCCGCGTATCGACCGACACAGACACAACAGTGAGTCAGGCGCTCAGACCAGACTGTGCCGGTTACCTCGTCGCAGACGCCGTCTGCAGCGAAAATAGAGACGGCCACGGCCCCCTCGCTCCCAGCCGACCACCCCCCCCGCGTTCTCATCACTGCGGCCTGCGAGGCTCAGCACCGTAAAAATGCTACAGCAGCCGTTTCTACCGCTGGACCAGGCAGGGAATACTCGCCTCTTCAAAGACCCCGTGCGATAACAGTCGCCATTTTTAACAGCCATTTCAAAAAAATAACCAACGAAAACAAATACTGTGATATTAATGTACTCATTCGCGATATCTTTTGTCTTAAAGGCAACATGGTTCTTATAATGGCCACTAAAAAAAAATGGCTGGGTTTTTGGTCCTTTGGAGGAGTTAACCCTGCATTTACATTTAAGCCAATCAGCAGTGCGAGAGTTTGCCTGGCTGCCAATCAGAAGTGAATATGGAGTGAAGGTCCATGCAGAACAAACACACCGTGTCAGATCTCTAGTTCAGATTTGCCAATGACAAGTGCTGCATCAAAAGTAAATGTTATTATTTTCCAATTTATACATTTGAAAATGGTGAATACTCATCTTCACTCTGTGGCTTAATGAAAGCATCAACTGCCAGAAAAAAGAGGCTGTACTTTTTGTGTCTGTGTAACTGATTCCATAAAGACAAAGACAGTCTCAGATACAGAGTAACTGTGAATAAGATCACAACTCTAACATGAGAGGCAGATCAGCATGTGCAGGAGCTCTAAAGGGTGGTGTTCTAGGCCAGATCTCATGTGACGGACATGTTTCCAGTTCCAGAGTGGTGTTCTAGGCCCGATCGTATGTGACGGGCGGGGGGGGGGCGGGGCCGTGTACCTTGGGAATGCTGGTCCATGGGGCTGGGCGGGGGTCCCATCCCGCTGTGGCCCCCGGGTCTCATGGCCATGCCCTTCATCTGCCCGTAGCGGGGGTCCTCCGACATGCCCTTCTCATGCATGCCCTCCATGGGCTGAGGGGAGCACACAGACAGCAGCACATTGACTTCCACAGGACAATTCCCCCCAAACCTGGAATCACCTACTGTGCTTACTAACTTTCCGCTAGGCCACACACATACCTGCATGGCATTAAGTGTGTGAAGCCCTCCACTGCACTACACACTAATAGCCAGTGACTATTTCACATCTCTGAGTCAACAAAGTAGTACAGGAAAGAGGAGGCACTGACTGGGTGAGAGATACATCTCTCACTGTTTACAAATGTTAGCCTCTGGGAGCCTGGCTAATGTAGGGGTAACCACAGCAACAGCAGCTGACTTAAGGCAACTCTACTCTTGGTGTGATGAGGTCCTCCACTGCTGACTCCAAAAACCCACAAAGCCGGCTAATGGCAGAGTTGAGGCTCGAGCGTGTGACTGGCCTGCTGCTGAAGATCAAGTTTACAGACTTAGGAGCCTGCAGCACAGGCTCCTCAAAAGAGCACTGTCAGAAAAGCACAGTAAATCTAACCATTTCCACCACTTCACGGAGCGACAGGGGAGATGGGAGAAGCAGCACTCTTATCCTTGTCCCCAAAGAGTTACCTTTAAAAACATAGCCCCCCCCCCCCCTCCCCCCTCACCTTGTGCATCTGGTGCATGTTCTCCTGGGAGTATCCTGCCGGACCCTGTGGCGGGAGGGGGTGTCCAGAGGAGGGGGGGCCTGGGCTGGGTCCCATCATGCTGTGGGTGGAGCCAGGGGAGGGGCCAGGACTGGGGCCCAGCATGGCTCCGGGTGAGGGCCCGGGGCCTGGGGAGGGGCCCGGTCGGGGAGTCCCTCCCATTGGAGGGTCAGGAGTCGACATTTCTCAGCTGGTCTTGCTCACAAAAATAAAACTGTCACACACTGCCCCCTGCAGGGAGAAAGCGAGAATGAGTGAATCATGCAGTGTGTGTGACATTTACTCACCATAATCCTCATGTTTGGACAAAATACAAAATCATTTGAATGCTGGACCATGAAGGGACTTAAAGATTTTGTACAATATTATCTTTTAGGGAAAAGTCAATGTATGGTGAAAAGAAGATATGGTGAGTATGCTTGCCCAAGCATGTAAAATGTCAAATAATTACATTTTGCAGCCTGTTTGCGAGCACGAAAGTAACACTGAAGAACAGACAGTGCCATGGCACAGTACCATAGGATCAGCCATGCTATGCTAACTAAAACAAGCGATGTTAGCGATATCAACAGCGGTCAGTTGTTTTCTTGTGTTCTGAGGCAATGAAATACACAGGAAAGAAAGTAGACTGTGAAATTAATAATGACAATGTTTGATTTGTAAACCGAACATTGCGGTAGCTACCCATCGTCTAGCTGGCAACGGGATCTCCTACATATCTGACAGTATGCTTGAGTATATTGACATTTTATCCACCCTGTGCCAGAAACCATGTATAATGACAGGTCCTCATTTCAGTTTGTTAATACATATGAAAATATTTAACCAGAAATATTGCTCCAGATCCATCAAATCAGCCTCAACATAAGATCTGGACCTTAGTAGGCCTATATGTTAAAAATATGGTAAATGGATGGTAAATGGACTGCATTTATATAGCGCTTTTATCCAAAGCGCTTTAAAATTGATGCCTCTCATTCGCCAGAGCAGTTAGGGGTTAGGTGTCTTGCTCAAGGACACTTCGACACGCCCAGGGCGGGGTTTGAACCGGCAACCCTCCGACTGCCAGACAATTGGTCTTACCTCCTGAGCTATGTCGCCCCTTATATTAAGAATATTAAGAAACTTTTTGTCCCTGAGGTATTCTATCCCTTTAGGAACAAGGGACTTTCCAAAGTTCTTTTGGAACTTTCATTCAACTGTGACGGTATGAATATGCCTCAAATAAAAACAAATCCAAAATAAATGCCAATCTTTTCGTGGCATGGTAAAATGAAAAAATCAGAGGGGGTGAACACTTCTGCAATTCACAGTACAACAATTAGCCTATAATGTTCAATTACTTATTCAAGATATTCATGAGTAATGCTGCATTTTTGTTGGTCAGCTTGCTAGCACAAACTTGTTCATTCTCAGTGGCTTGATCAACTTCTTTATGCGGTCCGCCATCTTTAGACGTCCATTTTACAAAGTAGGTCCATTTATTTAACTTCACAGTACAGCTTGTTCAGTCACGGTGCGATAAACGGTCATGTAACATTAACCAATGAAACAAATAAACCATGTGCATAAGACTGCATAAAATAAAAACATGATGGACTGAAGCACTGAATCTCACAGCTGACAGAGATATAATGAATACCGGCTCTGTTATGTTGTTGAAGCTGCAAGTGACACCTGACCTGAGCACAAGTAATCTGTCAGCAGACGCTTTCAGGTGTACGTGACATATCCACGAAGCCTTTGGGGTCGGAGTCAGAGTGCTCAGAGACGTGGTCTGGAAAAATCCGCTTCGTTTTCGTTTCTGCAGACGCGGACAGAAGTGGTGCGAGCGGCCTCATATGTGGTCGATGGCGAAAGAGTTTTTAAAAGAGTCTGTCCAACCCAAGGGCGCAGATGGAAAGTCACAATCCTCCTGACGGAAGAAGCCCGTGCCCTACGCTGCAATAACAGGAAACACACACCGAGCGATACCGAACCCAAGCCTGTGCCACCGCACCGGATCTCCCAAGAAAAGAACGTAGCCTACGGACAAACACATGAGGGTGAGAGGGGGCAGATTTGCACTGCGTTCCTGCCAGTTCTGAATAACAAAATAAAGCGGAAACTATGGCGTATTCACGGTTTGTTAATCTGACCACTGCATACAGAACAAACGGGAGATCGGTAAAAATGGATTGGAAGAAATCAGCTGTTGTCGAGCTCGGTGAACAATACAGATTTCAAGCTTCACCGAAATGATAGACACCTATCCAGAGTCCGATTTATTTCTGGAACAAAATCATAGTTTGCTGAAACTGGGAAAGGAAAATCTTCTGTTGTAAGTAGATACAGCACAGAGATCCGGTTGCAAACATCAAGCAGATTTGGTTCAGGACAAGGCTACAGGGCCTCTTCGGGCTAAAGGGCTAAAATCTCACATTGTAAAATAAGCGTGCTGAAAGCACTGCTTTCTGTATAAAACCCTCAGCAGAATATGCAATCCACTCCTTCAAATACCATGTCTGCCTTCAGGGAAAACCAATTGTAAACCAAAAATTCTAAATAAACCAGGCTGTTTTCCTTCTTTTTATTTTTTACTAAACTAGCGGTTTTCAACCTTTCCTGATCCAGGGACCCTCACCCGGACTCAAAGGCATTCAGGGGACGCCCATCATAAGTTAACAAGGGTTATATTTTTTAAAATATAAAAAATTTACGGTCTGAAATATTTTCCCAAATACGTATATAATAATCGCATGTCAAATCTGGCCAGGGACCCCCTACAGTTCCCTCAAGGACCCCTCAGTCCACGGACCCCTAGCTGGCATCAGTAGGGAAACACAATCAACCTGCGTGAATGTATTTAGTGTAATAAAACAAGAAGTAGCCTATGTGCGAATCTAAGAAATCTGTTTGCTGTACATGCAGTTCTACCGCTAGTTAAAAATAAAATGTGTTAAATGCAGGGTTTTTTTTTTAACCAGTTGACATTTAATTGAAATCTCTGCAATGTTTTGACAAGTCCATCCACATTGCATTTCTACTGCCAGTGTAAACTTAAAACATTTTCATTAAACAATTCCATTGCTGTTAATCAAGTCACTGTATTTTTTTATTTTATTTTCTGTTTCAAAAGCTCTAAAACTGACCCATGAGTTTTTGGGCTGCCATCTTGTCCATCCAGGCTATCAAGAACTGAGTAGCGATAGCCGGATTAGGCAAGTACTTCACAAATGAAACACTGGACCCTGGCAGAAATGTACCGTAGCCACAGCTGCTGCAACGTGCTGCAGGCCAAATCCTCCCTCTTCTGTCTGGAGCCAGTGCCCAGGCACCACACAGAAAGAAGCGGGTCTTTCTTGCAGACTCACTTCACTCCGGAGTCTGCAGAGCAGCAGGCTTGGCTGAAGCGGGTATTTAACAGCACACGAGCCCCTCAGACCTGGCTTATACTTGATCAGGTCCAGGTGCTGGATAGCCTTCAGTAGGACAGTGTCTCACGTGAATGATTAAATCTAAATGGTAAGATAAAACGGTAGGGGAGGCGTTTGGGGCCAGTATACAACTCAGCATAGCAATATTATTAATGCCCGCAGTAGGGGAGACTGGTCTGACTATGCAAGCTGATATCTCCTTGTGTGTGTGTGTGTGTGGCCGGCCAGGGATGTGGTTGTAATCCCACACCTGAGCTACACCTTTACAGTGGTGGCCTGACCTGGATAATACCAGTTATGCCTACCAGTCAGGTGAGGTTGCGGCAGGAGTTCAGAGATGTTGAGCATGCTAACATCCCCTAGCAAATGTGAATTTGCATCATGAAGCTTCAATAGGCACGCTAGTTATATTGGGTGAGTACCTTGGTCTTTAGCTCAGTATGATAATTCATTCCACTTGCGCAGAGCAAGACACTTTCTCAATTTAAAACTCAAAACCCAACTGATACCCTAATACCTTGTTCATATACTGAAAGAAACTGACATTTCACAATTCTAATTTCAGAAGTCATATGCTGCTCCATACTGACAGGCATAATCTTGTGCTGTATAATTATAGTGACATGTCCCAAGCCATAAAAATTGGCTGAGCATCGAGACTGAGGTGACTAGCCTATATGGAGAGTAATGCTTCAGTCCGGTACCTGACGTGAGCAACTGAACAAAATGAACAAGCCCATTTACCAAGGACTCTGGGTACGTTAAACTAAACAACATGTAGGCCTATCTCTTTCCTGCAACTTAATAGATTGTCATTTGACTACCAAGCTGTAACTAGCCTAGATACGAATTACTGCAGACTATATGGTTGTGCATATGAACAGGGGTGCCATAAAGGGGGGGGGGGGGGTAAGGATGTTTCCAAGGGCCCTGACTGACAGGGACCCACAGAAAATATTAGAACACAGGATTTTCTGGGGTTGAGGGGGCCCACTGTGAGCCCTTTTCATGGGGCCCAGAATCCCTGGTGGCGCCCCTGCATATGAACATAACACTATCCCAAACCAAGCTAGAGTTGTGACAGCTGGCTCGCTGGATAGGTTGCTGGGAACCAATTACCTATCGCCTAAAACGTTAATTATCCAATCAAAGGAGAACTCATTAGGAATAGGTAAATTGCAATAACGTTGTTCAATCATTTGCATGGCAGAGTAAAAAAACGCCGAAATATAATAACAACAAACAGCAATAACATAGACTATTCGCTAACGTCTGACTGACCAACAATAGCGACTCCCGCATTCCTCATATGTAGTTACCTAACGTTAGATGGCTAGCCAGGTGGATTTCTCCAAAAAAGAAAACAATTCATTGCGACCAGACTGCATCGCTGTAGAACAGAAACATAAATCGTCGAGCCAATGTTAGTTTGCATCCATGTCGAGCGATTATTAGGCTAATATTAGGACAAGAAAGAGGCCGGTACAAATTTGCGAACGGGGAAAATCCTAGAGCAAGACACGTAAAAAACATACTGAGATAAGTAATTCATACGGTAACGTTAGGTATGTTCGTGGAATGAATAGCTATCTAGCGCGCGTTAAATAAATAATTGTAGCATACGATGCTATGATAGACTTACCGGCCTCGGATGTAGGTCTCCCAGTCCACACTCCCTCTCTAGATCTCCCCGCCCCCCTCGTGCTCCTCAGCTCGGTTGCTAGCTAGCTAGCATACTAGCTGGCTTGAAACAAAGGACGACCAAACCCGCTATTACTTTCGTTCCAACCCCCCTTTCTCATCAGATTGTACCCGTTCGCTGCACTGCTGCGCCTATGCTACACACAGAGGCTGGAGCGCCCCCCTCTACTTTCTTTTTTTGCTTACAAATTAGGGTTGCCAGGTTTTAATCCTGATTCAGAAACAGAATCCTCCTGGACGAACCGTACACGCAGTGAATGGCATATTTGTACGACTAAAATTTTTTTAATGAAGATCACATACTGAACATACAAGCAAAACTGCTTGACAATTAATCTATGTGGCGATGTTAAGGTTTTATTCTTAATGCTGATAAAATTGTTGTGGAGCCTCCAATATTTTAAAAAATAATAATAAAAAATCTCTCTAGATATTTGTAGTCGTGCTTTCATACTCCCACACAAATTTGTTGAAGCATCTGATTGAAATTTTAAATCGAACCTAATATATAATGTAGTTCTATCGTCCTAGATTGTTAATATAGTGGAAGAAAATATTTCAGTCTTAACAACGATCTCATGTCATATTTATTCCCACAACAAAAAAACAATTTCAATTCATATCCCAAAACCTATATCCAGTTTCACAGCATTGAGGTACAAATTCAAATGCTGGTGGAGGGTCTTCCATGTTCACCTTGTGTTCATGTGGGTTTCTGTCAGGTACCGTGGTTTCCTCCCAAAGTCCAAAGACATGCATTAGGCCATCTGGAGACTATATTAGACCAGGAACAAGTGGTTTAGAAAATGGATGGATGTATCTAGCTCTGAACCAGGTGATTTTTCTATGTTGGTTTTCAGTTAAACTGAGTGGTCAGTTAAGTTATCAATGCTAATGGGTACTTCAAATAATATTTACATTTTAGCTGTTCTTTGTTACTGTTAGGGGCTATAGAATGTATGTTAGTCGATGTGCAGAGGAATGCAATAAATGGAACGAACTTTTTACACGCATTTAAACTCCTTCAATAAATTAGATAGGCAACACACATTTTTATTTCTAATGTTTAGCTGTTCATTTGGGGCTTCAAATTCATTCAAGGCACAGATGTAATTAGGGATTGGCACAAACATACTTTGAACGGCACATTTATTTTACACAGAATTTGTTAAAGACAAATGTAGGATGTAAAATAAAACCAAATAAAAAAGGGCTTCTTAGCTAGGACAAATCCATCATCATACGTGCTATTTTAACCGGAGGGAGACCGACATCAAAATCTTCACAAAACGAGGGATTTATGTCTCACCTGGCACCCTGGAAGCAAACGCGACCCATCGTTCAAGTCACCGAGCATGCTCAGTTGAAGCGCTACTGCAGGGAAAAAGGCATCGGCAGAATGCAGGCGAAGTGCGATGGTGGGGGATGGGTGCCACTACCCATGTACAGCTGGACAACAGCACTTTTCCGTGAATATCAGCTTTCCTTGAACAGTTTCCCTTGAAAATGACTTAAACATAATGAAGAGAGAGAGCTCAACTACCAATAGAAAATATATAATAAATGACTAAATAGTGGACACATTTACAAAAGGTTTTGCTTTGCTCAGTCAGGCCATACATACACTAAATTTTGCAGTTGTGTGGATGCAAAGTGTTCATTTGCTCAAAACTACAACATTTGATCAAATTAATTTCCCCTCTGGGGCCTCCTGCAGCTGAAGCACCAGTGTTCGTCACAGTGACGAGCCCCGTCTTCTTGAATCAGCTCTGGCGGGGGGTCCTGTGGGTTGCTACCACCATGTCATACCTTTGCCCAGCCAAAGCTTTGCCTCTTGGAAAAACCAACTCTGCCAGTTGCCAGGGCACCTGCAAGAAGAGGTAATGCTGCACTGCAACCACTGAACAGGTCAGGACAGAAGCCGAACCTATGAGAAACATTTGCACGGGAAACGGAAAGCAACCGGAGCTTAATTAAGCTCAAGACAGCTTCTCTACCGGAACCGCTACTGTAGATGTATCCAAGCAGTTAAAAATATTCAACATTTATTTTTAATGCTTTAGATTTCATTTGGTGACAAAACTCAGTTCAGTGGGTTTTTCAGGCTTGCAATAGCTCCCTCAAGGTACTGTGCTTTATTGTTAGTCTTTTGCAATCAATGAATGTATGCTGCAAAGTACTGGGGGAAAACTAAATTAAATTAATCTTTGTAATAAATAAAAATATTTCTCTAGAGAAGATCAGTCGTACATTACGTCACCAGCGTCTTCCACAAAACATGCAAGGGAAAAGCATACACCAGAAGTGTTTTAAAAACTCATTTATTACATTGTTTTTACAGCAGTTTCACTAATTTGTCATGTAAATAAATAGGCAGACAGAGGATTCATTAACTGCACTTTTAAAAAAATGTTCATTTGCTCAAGGTAAAATATGCATCAACTGCAGACCAAAGATACATTTTACAATTAGATATCTCTCCAGAAAATATGCCTCTTTTGGTATTCTGTCACCCAAAATACAATTTAGGGAGTTCCTTGAAAGCAAACTATTGTATTTAAAGCCAATTCAAGTGGAAGGATCAACATCCAGGATCTCAACTCTATTTATGGAAGGAGTCTATACTGATTTCTTTACCAAACAATTCCTCAGGGCCTAATTGGTGCAATTAAATATATTTTATTTTTCACTTTGTTTCCCCAAAAGCACTGCACTATTTCTGTATTACAGTAGGACCAATTGGGGCACATTCTTCATTGCAATGTAATGCAAATTTTTAAAAGCCAACCGTTCATCAAGAGTAAAGTTTGAGCAAAAGAAAAAAATAAAATAAAAATAAAATAATGTGTGAGACCCTCCAGAAATGGCATCTTGGACAAAAGAATCATTTTAGTTCTCAAGAATCCAACAGCCTTTGTCCACATCACATGGTGTGAGAAACACGGATTTCCCTTGAAGGCCATTATATCACATGACCAATACTATGGTTCAGGCTGTTCTGGGTGAATACACTCCCATGCTTGACATGAAAAGCTGGAGTCATATGCATACTTTTTTAAACAAAGGAGAGATTTTTTTCTTTAATGTCAGTAATGTAGGTCATAATCTTAAATCTTAAAGAGATCTTAAGATGAGGTAACTAGCTTCCAACATCCATTTCCAGCACATTTCAAGTCCTGCAATGACCACAGATCATTCTGGAAAGATTCCCTGTGCCCTGGGATAAGACTGTTACCCTGGCCTCAGTAGTGCTTGTTCTCGTGCCCCTGCCCTTCACTCAAACTGAAGATATTTTCTCTCAGGAACCAAAGACGGTTAACTCCCTTGGTTCACATTCTTACATAGTGCGCTAAACACAGAAGACCTGACACTACATTCCCTACAGAGGATACATGCTCACCAACATCCAGAAATAACAGGACAATAAAATTCAATAAAACTAAAATTCATTTTTAAATTTTCCAATGAGCCACAACCTCAACACATGGGTTTCTGACCGTTTTAAAGGGCGGTGTGCGAGTTTTAGTATGGAGACATCGGCACTCTACAGCATCACAGTGCATTCCAGGGTTAGAAATGCACAGCTAGCAATATGAACCAGTTGAAGCCCAATTTAAAACAGACATTTACATAAATTGATTGTTACAGCACCCAACATCTAATTTAAAAAATAAAATAAAATCAATAAATAAAGTTAACAATATGCTAGCCAATCAGCAAGGACATTGCACGTCAGTGTGGTCTACACAGAAAGAAGATTCATTTTGTGCAACAAGCCAGCGAAACTGAGAATCGGGCAAGAGGCAATTATCCCATCTACCCCACCATTTGGATTCTGGGAGTGTTCATAATTCCACTGGAAAGACTGTAGTGTTGAAAGGAGCGATGCCAACAACTTCGGTGCTGCTGCACACTGCAAAAGGGCTGCACTCTCGCGTGACTGGGCTGAGCTGTGAAGAGGGCGTGAACTTCACACGAGCGGTTACGATGCACTAGCAAGGAAATGAGACGGGAAATAAAGAAATAAAGACATGGGCCTGACACGCTTCCGTTGCTGCGTGCGACCTCCTGAAAGTTAAAAACGCAAAGCTGCTCAATATGTAATAAATTAATAAAAACAACAAGAATTCATAAGCTATTAAAAACCACGAATCTGGGAACGGTGAAGTGTGCATCAGTGTTTAAATTCCTTCACGTTGGGTATTACTGTATTGAAACAGAGGGAGCAAGGTCTCTGGGTCATAAAACTATTAAACACACATATTCCTAACAAGCATCCATTTTGCACTCAATCATTTGTATTGTGTTATGTTCGATCTACATGAGCTTCTCAATCTTCATAACCAACCACAAAATTGTTGGCTTACAATAACCCCCCTTACCAATTGCCTAGCCCAAGCAAATATACAAATTGTGACCAATGCAACAGAGGAGTAACACCTGCACATGTGAAGGAGGAAGAAAACGTAGCTTGAGCTGCACAGAAAGACAAAATACAAATCCATGCCTTTGTTTAAGTCTGCTTTGGAGAAGAGGCCTTTGGCAGCCATCTTGTTTTTCTCTTCTGGCAGCAGGGCCCGGGTGCGAAAGTGAACGTGGCCTCCGCGCGACAACTCCAGGGGGCGCTCACAAGAACACAAACTCGTCCACGCTGCTCCTCTTACTGCTCCGGCTCGGCCTGCCCGGGGGAAGGATGTGGGCGGGGGAATTGGGAGAGGGCCCACTTTGGCTCTCCAGCCCATAGTCCTGCCTTTGGCCCTCCACAAATGTAAAAATCGGGTACTTCTCCCTGGACGACGAGAGAGCCTGGCATCGAAGAGAGGGGACAGGGCAAGGAGACAGCGCAGTTAGTCTCATTTCTTCTCGACTTTTGCCAAGTTCTGGCACAACAAATATCACATTTTGCGTTGCAATCTTATTCAGGAGAGGAAGGCCTCACCACATTCACCGCAGAGCACAGGGACTCAAAGTCCTTCTGGCTCTTAGCGTAGAAGCCGATTGTGCAGCTGGGGTCCATGCGGTTGAAGTTCATCTTTCTGGGGGAGCTACAGTGGAAAGACTGTAGGAGAGAGAGGAGCACACGCTTAGAACAGGGAGGAGGCATAGGGGAATAGGGGAATCCCAAGCAGATTATAAAGCGCACATGCACGCAGGTTCTATTTTGACCAACTGACTACCTGTTCAACAGCAACTTAAATGAACAGACAAATCTAATGGGAGGAACAGGGCAGTCGGGTATCGGAAAGGTCTGTGAAACATCTTACCTCCAGTGGGAAGTTGTCTTGTGTGACATCCACCACAGCCTGACAGTAGTGTGGATCCAAATACAGCAGCTGCTCATCTGGAACACACAAAGAGCATGTTTACTTAACAAAAAAGGGCGCCACACAGTGGTCTGCATATAAGCCAAGACAGTAACGGGGAGTGGGGGGGGAATAAATAAATGAATTAATTAACTAATAAAAGGTGTGGCTCTGGCCTTACCCTGGAACCCAACAAAGAACAGCGAGTGCTTGGGTTTACCACCAATGATCCCAATGCAGCATTCTAACCTGAGAATGTTCTGTTGGAAGAGCAGAGTCAAACAGAGCAGCAGTGAGCTAACATGGGGCAATAAAAGCCAACAAATTCCTACATCTGCTGAGCGAACAGGCTACCCTGGTTAGTATTACCGCTTTATGCACTAACGCCCCTTCACATGTACCTCGCAGATAACACCCGTCACATGTACCTCTGGCTGTTAGACTGCTATTCACAGCCAGATATGCTGGCTGTGAGTTTGATATGCTACCCTGCATATCAAACTCTTACATACTAAAAGAAACCCAGGCAGACCTGCACCTCAGGTCTCAGTGCCGACACGCCCAGGTCTCAGTGCCGACACGCCCAGGTCTCAGTGCCGACACGCCCAGGTCTCAGTGCCGACACGCCCAGGTCTCAGTGCCGACACGCCCAGGTCTCAGTGCCGACACGCCCGGGTCTCAGTGCCGACACGCCGCTCATGCCGCCGCCCAGGTCTCATGCTGAACGCCAGCTCAGTGCTGCACGCCAGGTTCATGCCCACGCTAGTCTCAGCTGACAGCCCAGGTCTCAGTGCACATTGGCCGGCTGCTGAACCGCACCTTGACGCAGTCGATGTAGGCGGGGTTCAGGGACTCCCCGCCCAGCCGCACAGGGACCAGGAGGATGACGGACTTCCAGCCGGGACCGGACTCGGGCGAGCCCTCGGACAGGGACAGGTCACACAGCTGCACCACGTCCTCCTTGTACACTGCAGGGACACACGGACCGTGAGGCGCACGCCAGGAGCAAACACACAGCGCAATAACACGCAGGGGGAGGGACGGGGAGGAGACACACAGCACAATAACACGCAGGAGGAGGGACGAGGAGGAGACGCACAGCACAATAACACGCAGGAGGAGGGACGGGGAGGAGACACACAGCACAATAACACGCAGAGGGACGGGAGGAGACGCAGCACATAACAGAGGGGGACGGGAGGAGACACAGCGATAACACGAGGAGAGACGGCAGGAACGTGGAACACAAAACCCAGAGACAAACAGCACACAACAACGAACTAAGAGAGTATCCTTCATTAAGACAGCCTGAAGAGGAAAGACAGGAAGGGATAATGCATCTGTATTTGAACGGTGTAAAATATTAATGACAAACGAGCAGCCTGTGCTGGAGGTAACCGTTAGCTGGTTAAGAGCAGCGCGAGTGAGGGGGATACAGCAGGAACTCACCAGTACAGTCCTGAGCAACATACACAGCCAGACTGTGAAGCTCCGCAGTCTTACCCACTGCTTTTCTGGAAAAGATAGAAAGCTGCTGTTGGACTGCTGTTTGTGTGTGTGTGTGTGTGTGTGTGTGTGTGTGTGTGTGTGAGCGCAATCGTGTAGTCGTGCATGCATGCGTGTGTGAAAGAGAGTGTGTGTGCGTGAGTGTATGTGTGTGTGTGTGTGTGCGTATGTGTGCACGTACTTGCAAGCGTGTGTGTGAAAGAGAGTGTGTGTGCGTGAGTGTGCGTGCACGTACGTGCATGCTCGTGTGTGTGTGTGTGAGAGATGGTGCGTGTGGTATGTGTTGTGGGTGGTTGTGTCTGTGTGTGAGTGCCTGTGTGTGTGTGTGTGTGTGTGTGGGTGTGTGTATGTGCCTGTGTGTGAGTGCCTGTGTGTGTGTGTGTGTGTGTGCGCGTGTGTGTGTGTAGGGGTCTCACCGGAGTATGTGCGCTACGATGGACGGACCGTACCAGTCCCCAGCCTTCTTCCCCGAGCTCTTCCCCAGCTCCACCAGCTGGTGCACCCCGAACGGAGCCTGGGGGTGGTCCCCGAACCAGGACGCCACCCGCCGGTGCGTGGCCTCCGCCTGCCCGTCCCGGCTGCTTTCGGTACGCCTCCTCTGGTCCGGCCGCGGGACCTCGCCCCCCTTCCCCTCGCTGCGGCCTCTCGGGGCCGAGTTGGGGGTGCGCGCGCCGGGGAAGGAGGGGACGGGAACCCCCCCGGCGCGGGACGGGGAGCGAGGCTTCATCACCTCCATGTCCACATCGGTGAGCTGCTGGGCGTCCGGCCACGTCCAGCCTGCCAGAGAGAGAGGCGCCCCGAAATCAGGCAACCCGACCAACTGCAGCAGCATCACGCCAGCCACACTCCTGCCTAAATCCACTGTGACTATGCGTTCATACAGGCTTACACTGTCCATCCATAAGCTGTATATATGCGTTCATACAGGCTTACACTGTCCATCCATAAGCTGTACATATGCGTTCATACAGTCTTACACTGTCCATCCGTAAGCTGTACATACGCGTTCATACAGGCTTACACTGTCCATCCGTAAGCTGTACATACGCGTTCATACAGGCTTACACTGTCCATCCGTAAGCTGTACATACGCGTTCATACAGGCTTACACTTTCCATCCATAAGCTGTACATACGCGTTCATACAGGCTTACACTTTCCATCCATAAGCTGTATATTATGCATTCATACAGTCTTACACTTTCCATCCATAAGCTGTATATTATGCATTCATAGTCTTACACTTTACATCCATAAGCTGTACAGGTATGTATGGATTCACACATTCAAAGTTTCCATCCAAATGTTTCGCACGTGTTAAGCAAATTTCACGTTTCCATCAGTTACTGTTGTGGGGATATTTTAGAGGGCACAAGAAGATTACATACTCAAAAGAACGTCAGCCAAACACAGTTATGATGAGTTTGCAACACACACTCGCTCTTGGTAGAGTGGTCATAACAGCCCTCTCCCGGTTATACATGGCTGTATTACATGCAGCCGAAAACATCGAAAAGGGCAGGCAACCGTCTATTTTATTACATTTTTGGGGCTTTCTGGAGCAGAATTTTTTTGGGCTTTCCCCTTCACATTGTCATTTATTCAAAAAAATCTGTTTCCATCACCCTTTATCGCATTTAAAAAAAAAAACAATTTTTTAAGTATTTTTATTTCAGGGGTTTCCCCAACGCTTTACTCTGGGGCAAATTCAAAATTTGCATACAAACAGTTGGATGGAAACCCCACTGGATGAGCAGAATCAGGTGCATTAGCACTGGGCTAAAACGAAAAACCAAGGCCGCGTCCGAACAGTCAAAACAAAAATTACATCCTGTGTCTTTTCCTAACCACTTTTCCTTGACCTCGATGGAAAACGTCATGAGGTCAAGGAAAGATGTGAAGGAGAATTCATAAGGACTTAGGAAAAGACGACCGCGGTGCCAAGAGAATCCGACTGCACTTACGCTAGGCTACGTAATTATGCTACGGTGGATGTTATTGACGTGGGTCTGCCGTGGTGAAACTACAATGTTCCGAAGATGGACTACTAAAAGCGCATCTTAGATACTTCGCCCCGTGCGTTCTTACCGTGTTGTTTCATGCAGGCTATATAAACGTGGACAACCCGGTGAAAAATATTACTTCATTACCAAGGTTGGAATTGAAATAAAAAAAGGAATATAGGCTACCAGTCACAAAAGTGAAACAAAATGGTTGTCACGTTGAGAGTGGTTGCTCACGCTCACCCTCCTGTCCACTCGTATTTATCGACATGAATCCCAATTAGTATGATTGTATGAAAATAATTGTTCAATTTATGCATGATAGGCATAACATGTTAGACCTACAAACTACTACTGTACATATCATCGTTCTTAAATTTCAAACATGTGAATTAAACATCTGTAAAGTCTCGTATCCCTTTTTCTTGAAAGACAGACTTCGGTTATGTATATGCTGATTATGATCTGATATAAGCCTATGCAAATAGCTTAGATCCACCACACAACTCAGTCTGCTGATTGTTTGTTTTGTGAATGGCCGAATGGTGGTCGCTTTAAATTTTGCTGCCGCAGGAATTGTGGACGGCATTTTCTCTTCTTCATAAGGACGGTCCATGTGCCCTATCTAAGGAAATAGATAAGCATTGAAGCACCTTTCCTTAGCATTTAGAGAATTCGACCAGCTCCTATCATGGCTGCCAGATACTTCCGGGTCATTTCACACAGTCAGGAAACTTCCTAAGCAAAAAAGACTATTCGGACGCAGCCCATATCAGCCCTTTGCAGATAAGATGGGGCACCCCTGGGCTGGACAGAAACAAGCTTCCCGATCTAATCAGAGAGATTAAAAACAGTCACACGACTGTCTCCAGGCTAATGAACTGTGATGAGGACAGGCCTCCAGGGTCAGGCTCCACAGCGAGGGGACAGGAGTGAGGGGGGAGCGGGTCCTCACCTGGCGGCAGCAGGTGCACCAGCAGGCCCTGCGCCAGCAGCATCTGCCCGCTGCGCAGCATGCAGCCCCAGCCGCAGTCCGTGGTCAGCGTGGAGCCCTCCAGCTGAGGGAACTCGCGCCGGTACGTCAGCCACAGCCGCGACACGAAGGCCAGCCGGAAGCGCTCCACCTCGTCTGCGAAAGACGGCGAGGCCCGAGAGGAGAGGGTGAGCTTGGCCGCAGGACCGACAGCCATGCACACGCAGATCCTCCCGCAGAACACAGACATGTACTGCGCATTATCTACTGTACACTGTGCAGATACATACGTAATAAAAAATAAAAAAAATCACAATATCTGGCATGCCCATACCATTACATGACCACATAGTAAGTGGCTAAAGAACGGTCGTTAATGATAGCACTGGCCACAGCAATTCCCAGTGTTACTTTCCCCTCCTGTTACAGATTATCGACAGTACAGCTACAGCAGCAACAGACCCCAACTGCAATGAAGTGAATCTGGGATGGAGCGGAACCGTGGGTACTGCCCTCAGGGTGGTGGAAGCTGGCCAGGGCTCTGCTGAATTACCTTCATGGTTGAGCACAAAGGAGTGCCCGAGCAGGATCAGAGGGGAGGTCTTGTTGAAGCTGGTTTTGGATTTGACTGACCAGCCTGGGTAGGTGGGGGGCAGAAAGAGACACTGCGTTAAAAAAAAAACTGAAAACTTCACGGCGTGTCCTGAGACGTGGACGGCCATGTCCAGTACGTTATGCCAAGTGTCTGGACAAGAACACCTCAGTGCACAAGAACTGCGGTTTCCGACATCGACACATCACACACAGCAGGAAACGCGTCCGTTTTCAGATTTGTGTCCGCCCATAATGCACCTGCTCATGCAGTGAGGCACGCATATAAAAACACAACCACAGTGAGACTTAGCACAGAAACTATGAACAAAGCTAAAAAAAGAAACCCAAGACTTTGGCTTCTCTTTACATGGCGGTTATCGAACGCGCAAGTTTGTCATGGGACTAATTCCTCTGCAGACGCAGAGCAGCGGGAAGTGAAAGAGAGTCATCGGATCAGGGCAGACGCACGTCGCAGCTTGAGGCTCACCGTATTTGACGTTGTTCCAGGCTGACATCAGCTTGGCTTTGAGCCGGTCCACCTCGTCGGGCTCTCCCGGGGCCTCCCGGGTGGCCTCCGGGCCCGCGCCGTGCCCAAAGTGGCCCCTGGGCTCCCAGGAAGGGGTCCTCTGTCGCTCGGGACGGGGGGCCAGCCCATCGTCCTGCATGCCGCCCCCCAGGTACTGTGCGGCGCTGGGGGACACTGAGTTCATTACCACGCGGTGACAGTAGGCCAAGCGTCTGCAGCGGGGCCTCTCATTGCCGCCCAAACCTGCGAGGCAGAGAGCGAACGCCTCAGGCTAAACTGCACACAAGGCCTGGGCGCAGGAGGAGTTCATCCAGAGGAAGCCTGAGGCTAAACTGCACACAAGGCCTGGATGCAGGAGGAGTTCATCCAGGGGAAGCCTGAGGCTAAACTGCACACAAGGCCTGGATGCAGGAGGAGTTCATCCAGGGGAAGCCTGAGGCTAAACCGCACTCAAGGCCTGGATGCAGGAGGAGTTCATCCAGGGGAAGCCTGAGTGGGTTTTGATGTCATCTGTTAGATCGCAAGTTCCAGATAGTGGAACTATCCCACCCCCCTGCATTTTAAGATGCCAAGAACCCTATCAAACAGAGAATGAGCAGCTGCGCAGTAGTTTGATAGGCCGGAGGCTGACATTGTCCAAATGTCATGGGTTTCCCAGCCATAAGACCGGAACATCAGGGAGCATGATTGTTAGGGATATTCTGGAACAAAGCCTGGGGCACAGTGATCAACATTCTTCAGGAAGAGCGGCGTCTTTGAAAATTACAATTGGTGGTAGACTATGCCACAGTGCACACACAAGTACTGACCAAAATCAACTTTAGATTTGCCTTTCCATTTTTTTCTCTGGTTAATAAGCTGATTTTTTTTTTTTTGGAATGTATGTCTACACAAGATGGGAATTGAGAGCCTTCATTTCTAAAAAAATCTTAAAACGTTACCGAGTAAAGAAAACACAGTCCACATTAAAATGTAGATGAACAAATTAAATGACTGTTGGCGACGGCGTTACGCGCAAGTTATGAGTTGGCCGAGAAAATCCAATTCATTCTAAACTCTGGACTCAAGATTGAATACGTCGAATTTCAGAGACTACAACTGATGATGACAGTATAAGAAATGCACTTAGTAAAATTTCCCCTTCGTCTTGTTTGTGACTTGAAAAACAAACGATTCAATTGTTCAAGGATCTTAAGCAACGACAAAGTGCACAGACGTACACGATTCATGTGCGAAAATAATTGTACAATGACAATGCAACTATTAAACGTTACAGAGAGCACGCAGGACATTCGCTTATTAAAACGGCCTCGCGTTTATAATTTGTAACCACAAAACAAACCGCCATTATTTTCTACTACGTTACGAAAATTAAGCCGGGCACCCACCGCACGCGTATCGACCGCGAGCGCACTACGCGCGTATTACGCGCGTAACTGAAGCGTAGTTGAAGTACTGTTATTACAACGGCAGCGGGCGACGTCGTCTCCACCAGATGCGAACGCGTCGCGTACCGGCTGCGAAGCTCGCGCGACACAAGCGAACTGAAGCGTAGTTTTTCGCTTCTGTTCTATTTTTTTCGGCTTGTCGCGCGTCACGATGGCCTGTTTATACACAGAAATATGCTCTAAATTGCTAGGTATACATGCTCTGATTTATATTTCTTCCTTATATTACTGGGGGTGTGTCCCTAGTTACCTCCCAGATATTTTATAAGCAGCTAAAAAAATACAAGCCTTTTCGTTTTGTAAAAATAAATAAATAAATAAATAACTGGAACCTGGGGAAAAGGCAAACTTAGTTTCGCTGTCTTATTTTGCGGAGGGGGTGGGGTAAATTTGAAAATACACCACAGAAAGACGTAGCCTATTGAATGACGTAGCAGTGAATGCACCGAGCAGCGGTTTGTTAGCTCGAGTGTTGGAAGGTCGTTTTTAACCAACCATGCTCAGCCTATTTGACTTCTCCGAAGTTTTCGTTCACCGTGCTTTCAAAAAGGGCTTGTTAATAAAAATTAGATAATCCACAGAGCTTTAAAAAAAATCAGATTATTTAGTGGTCTTGCCGATGAAAATGCACCTATTTTATAAATGAAGTTGTAAGCAAGCCTTTATTGCGCGTGTAGGCTACTTCAAAGCTTCCGGTGTTCATGGCGTTGTGGTGTTCATATCCCTTCAAGATTAAACTGTTACTGTCTTTTTCATGATTAGCTGATTTTACTAAATATGATCCTATAAATGTTTTGACGTGGATGACAAGACAACACGGGAATTCCCAATGGTTGATTACGGATTATTTATTATTATTATGATCATTACATATTCTTCATGAAATTGGCACGCTTGTTAACCAAGCAAATAAATTAATACAGTTTGAGACTGATTGTTATGCAGGCTACGTTGCGATTTAAGTTTATGGTAATTCTTGAAAGCGTTTACTTTCTCACGTATTTACGAGTTAACGAAATATTACCAAATTAACAAACTGAAAAAGGTCTCTCACCAAAGTATTCACTTAACCCATAATCAACAGTCGTGAGCAAACGTGAAATACACGATGTAAAAGCCCACTGCAGACTGCGAGAGCTACTAGGAATATATAGCTTTTACGCAAGCCTTTGCGCGACACAAACGGAACCAGTGGAGACACCCTACGCGTCGCGCCGTGCTGCTTCGCCCTGCTGTTTACGCGACGCATACGCGACGCGTGCGGTGGGTGCCCGGCTTTAGATGCATGTGCAACACCGTTCTGTGTCATGTGATCGCGGCGAATTAAAAATGAAGCGGGTTGTTAAAACTGGTTTTTGCTGGCCATTCGTTCACTTAATTCAATTAGGAAGCACTTATGAATAACCCCAGCATTGTTTACAGGACACGATAGCCACATTTATCAGGTTGGCCAACACTATGTCACACTGATAGTTTGAAAAAATAACATCGCAAGTCCCTTAGTTTTCAGGTTATATTTTCAAATACAAACGACTAAAATGCCAGATTGAGTAATTGAGGTAAACCACAACCACTGATTTCCCGGAACATTTTGTCTCACTGTTTTAGAGAAGCGGAACTGCCAAGAGACGTTAAACGTTACACTACTCACTAAATACAAATAGCAAAACATTTGCAACGAGGGAAATGTGAGATATGCCAGGATTACCCTCTACATTTTATTAAAACTACATTTATATAAAAATACAACTACATGAACAGTTTACGGACAAACCATTACTAGTGCAACAGACCGACCTTCACGCACTCCCATCGCGTAAGCCATGGCTGATTGATCTGATTGTTGCGCCGCTGTCGTCAATGGCAGGGCGGCCGACCACAATGCACATGATGGGTGGAGTCGGCAAATAATAAACTTTTCATAACTAGCTAATCGCTGTCCAGCATGCTCCTGTAGATACTAGTATTCAATAAATTGTCCGGGAAGACAAAGGTTAAGCAAGCGAGCTATCCAATTATCAGACAATTATCAGACTAGAGAAGTTTCAATTGCCAATGAATTAACGGCAGGTAATCCCAACAGTTTCAACCAATTTGATTACAGAAATTACTAATTTAGCGAGCGACACAACTAGATTAACGTTAGCTATTTATGTGGCAGCTGGGGCATGCCTCGCTTGCATTGATTCGGTATGCCTAGATATTTACCCAGATATGTGAATCGAAAATATTTTCATTAATATTTAGAACGCGAACTAATGGATGACCTCAAAGACGTGAGATGTCAACGAGATAGCTAACACTAGGTCGTATCATACGGTCCCCGGTGGTCAGATATCTACAGTAGCTAGCGACGTTGTTTAGACGACCTATCAAATCTTTGGATAAAAGCGCTATATAAATGCAGTCCATTTACCATTTACCAAATCACGTTATGCAATCGTATGGCATTTCGAACTTAAGTTAGTTAGCTGCTACTTAACTGTCGTCAAGTGCCAGTTATCAGGATCGCAATGGCATTTCGCTGCCGGTCACAAACCATTCCGTAGCACAGAAGCTCGAGTCTTACCCAGTAGGCTACGGACCTAGCCATTGTGCTAACTAGTGCAAGTTGGCTAATTGGGTAACCAAATACGCAGCAACTAGACATAACGTATTTTTATCTAGTAGACCAGTGACTGTTAAAGAGCCAGATATCTACATCAGTCATGAAGAAGGCAAAAATTACTGTTTGATATGTTCTCAAAAACCCACCTAAACAGCTAATGCTTGATGGTAATTAAACCGTCCCTGTCAGGTCGCCTGATACAAGCTACATATCCGAACACTTCAGTAGATACACTTACCGATTTAACCCATTGCCAAGCTAAACGTTTGCATCCGCTGTGCTTTCAGGGTATCGTAATTTAATATCACAGATATGTTAAATACATCGTTCGTAAAATTAAAAGAAGGTAGCCAGTTAGCAACCCAGCTAGCTAATGTAATGAACTACTGTAAAGAAACATTAACTTCCTGTTCTCTTTTCCGGAAACTAGTGAAAGGTACGTCCCTGACTAGCATATGTACAATATTATTGGTTAATCAACTTACAAAAGGCTTAGTGATTGGTTGATATCCTGTCTATGTATACAAGGAGGTACAATTCATTGGGCGTTATATTTACCTCATATGACGTCACATTTTCTGTATATCCAGTGCTTTTCTGCGAGAAAGGAATGCGGAAAAGGCTGATACAACCATAGACATACAACGGTTCGATTCATTCACACCACCTTAGCCACGGGTCATCAACATGTCCGTACACGGACAAACGATTGGGGGGGAAAAAGTTCATTTTTTCCCCGTGATAATATACATTGCAATCTGTTTGAGAACAGCGAGGAGTACAATGAAGTGAGCAAACTTGCAATACTCCTGCTCACATTAAGCCCAGACACCTGCAGCTGTGAGCGCGGTTTCAGTCATATGAACACTATTAAATTTCAAACAGGAAATGTCGCATTGATGCCTGTTTTAGGATTGCCACCTGCCCATATACAACGGCTGACTTTCCAGTCTCCCAAGTTTTAATCATAACAAGGGAGGGCACTGTTTTTTATGTTATGTTAGAAATACTATCATCATAAATTGTGTAGCATATTAAAATATGTACTATGGCACATTGTGAGGTCTAGCATGCAATTGTGTGTTTCTGGTGATATTTGACCACTTCAAGTTTTGTATGTCCGTGGTAAAAATCGTCCGTCACAAGTCGACACGTTGATGACCCCTGACCTTAGCACAATAGATGGCAGTGTTTCTGCCTTTGCTTTTAACCTACTTTTAAGGACTTACGGTAACGATCAAAGAAGCCTGTCACATCAGCATTTTCCATCTTGCCATTCCAAATATACCGTAGTTCATGGGTACTCAAATCTGGACCTTGAATCGAAATCCGGCCCTGGTTTTCTTTTACCCCTGTTAATTAGCTGAACAATTTTGCTACTGATTGGCCAGACTGTATTCGCACTAGGCACTCAGGTAAAAGGAGGGTGGAAAACCAGCAGGTATTTGACTTCGAATGCCGTGATTTGAATCACAGGGCTATAGTTGTGTATCCTAATAGACGTCGTACATTAACATTAATATTCATGAACGGCACCTTTCAGATAATTTTTGACCAATGTATTGCTTATTTAATGCAATACTTGCAAATGTGGACCAAGTGAACGTGATTGTTCTTTTAGCATGCGCACGCGTACACACACACACACACACAACAAAGGCTAGTTTTCTAGAGCAGCTGTAGGCTATATAGCGTCTCAAATACAGTTGAATGTAAAAAGTACTAGGACAATTACACAATTTTAGTTGTTTTGGCTCAGTACTTGGTGCACATTGGTTTTCAAAAACAATGAATATGACCCCCCCCCCCCCAATACAATGTGTACAGAGACAAAACAACAAGAATTGTGCCTGTCGCACTATGTTTACATTTAACTGTCGGTATCAAAAATGTCTTTGATTCAAGTAGGCCTATGTACGTTTAATTGGGTACACAATCCATTGGAATGCAGGTATGTTCTCCCTCATTTTTGTGAACAAGGAGAATGTTGTTTTCAATATTTTCTCTCGCAAGAGCATGGAAGCAAATATGTCTCACCAGATTTTGAAATTTAAAAGCCTTTGAATTTCTAGCACTGATTTTTTTTGCATTGAAATTATGTATCTGAATTTTTTGCCTCTGAATTCAACTCTTCAAATTTTCAATAACTCATTTTCACTTTTATTTTTCAATGTTCACAAATTCAGAATCAAAAATTCAAATAAAAAAAATTCAAATAATTCAAGTTGCTCAAATTCGATAGGCCAAATTCAGATCCCAAAATTTGAGTTAAAAAATTCAGATTAAACATCCGAGATGCCAAGGATAATCAATCGATTCTGTCTCAAATGAACCAACATCCAGCCAATCAAGTTACGCTCCATTGGTCATGTGACGCCAATGCTTGAAATTACAGGAAGGCAGTCAACTATGCTGGTATCCCGGATGTGTAATCTGAAATTTTTAACTCGGATTTCGGGATCTGAATTTGGCCTATCAAATTTGAGCAACTTTCAAAACCTGGTGAGAGAGACTTGCTTCCATACAAGAGTCAACTCAGCCGTCCAACAAGCCATCCACACAAATACATGCACACACACGCACTTTGACAAAAACAGAAAAATATTCATAATTTCTCTGGATTTTATTACACGTACTGCACTTCAGGTGTCGTCTGCATCAAAATCACATCTGATCACAACAAAAGTGTCCCAGAAAACAAATGAACAAATAAATATAGATTAAAAAATAAAGATAAAAAGTCATACTTACACAATACAATTAGTACTGCAACCCACAGTGCAATACTGAAGTAAGTGGGACTGCACAAGTTGATAGACTTGTTAGTCGTTCTCAATGATTGCAATAATAAATATGTATATATTTATATATATATTGTTTTCGCCCAGATAATACATACATATACAAACAAACCTCATACATATAAATAAAATATGACTTAAAATAAAGTGCATTTTAAAATTGATGATTTCTAAAAATTAAACTATGACAATGAGTACACTCCGCCATCACCACATACACCTGACTACCACATAACGTTATTCAAGCATAGACTAGGAAAACCTGCTTGCAAAATATGAACACACTGAAAAGTGGGCACCATATTTTCTTCAAAAGTGAGCACTTTTTTTTCTTCTCACAACACAGTTTACTGACTGTACTACTCTGTAACACCCATATTTTAATTAATTTACGTGTGCATGTGTAAGAATATGATACAGGGTACTAATATCTGACAAGCAATAAAACAATGTTGTGACCAAAAATGTTGAATTCCCGTTATCTTGTGCCACACGAACAGCAATTGAATCAACCAGTCGCACCACCGTCCTTTCAGCTAGGTTTAATGAGTGGACATTGCACATTCAAATGGTCTTCAAATTCAGCAACGAAAATTTTTGCAGATGGAGTTGTCTTAATTAACTTTATGAAAAAAAGATTCTCTAATATCAATTCAAATACATAAAAAATATTTTATGAAGAGGCTGTTTTCTTGGTTATGCCTTGGATCATGTTTTTCTGCCATATCTTTTCACTATTTTAGAAGAAAAAATGAAGTAAATCAAATTATTATTCCGGCTGTCATTTTGAAATGAAAAGCTGTTCAGAAATTGCGTCAACATCACAGTAAATACACTTTAATGGTGTAAAATAAATGCAATGTGTTTAATCTTTCCAACTTATGCAACACACACATACACACACACACATACACCACATGAGAAAAAAGAGCTGTCAAACAGATAAATAAGTACAGAAGCAAATGAACACACAGGCAACACATTAGTCTTGTTAAATGTCTGTGATGCTACGTTAAGGTGCTCCTTGGCAATGGTGAGATAACTGTGTCACTAAAAAATAAAAAATAAAGCACTGCTGGTCTACTTTGATTAATCATGTTGTCAACTTGTTCATAGAATGTTGGTTGTTGGTTGTAACATTTCAGAGGGTATGTTTTGCAGAGAGTATAATTACCACTAGAGGGAACCATGGTCTAGAAAATGCAAGAAATAAATTCCCCAACACAAAACTGAGATGCTGTCAATGACCTCTCAGAAGTCATATATTAGCCTGCTCTCGTTTCTCCTTCCTACATTGTAAACAAAACTGTATAACACAATTACAACACTGACACTTCTACCTTTCAGACATTGTATTTGACACTGCTGAGTATTTGCATACAAAGTGTGCATGTGTGCATGTCTACACTTGTGAGAAAGACCACACATTTGATCAGGATGGAGGTCTTGCACAGTGATCCAGAACATTTTTGAAAATCTTTTTTTTTTTTGGAATCTGACATTGATTTCATTGAAACAGTTCTTAGCCAGTCTTTTTTTTTTTTTAACAGATCTGTTATGATGGGGATCTGGGAAACAAAGACACTTTTGTGGCTAATGTTTTATGAATATAAGACACATACACTCATATAAATGACTCTACTGGAAACTGAACTACTGTTATCAATTCAAAATTACTCTGAAACCATTAAATTGTGTGGGTTGCCACAGATGATTCACAGCAACACAACACATCTCTCTGTCTTTATCAGATACCTTTGGGGTCCTCGTCCAGTCTTGTGTAAAACTGTAAGTGCGGAAAATGGAAATGCATTGCAAGAGAGCCGCTAATGGTGAGGAAGTAGGCTCTCTTTCTAAACAGAGTAACAGCAGTGCATGGCGCCTTTCTGCCACACCAGACAGATCGACATGAACAACAGTCAGAATTTGCCTTTACTTCAAGATCCAGCCCTTAAATGTGTTTATTAACAATCTCACTCAGAATTTAAGCACAAGCCTACAGATGCGATTTTCCCTTGGCCAGAAGTCTGAATGAGTCAACAGAACAAAAGAGGGCTTCTTGCCGCTGTATCCACACAGCGCACGTTCTTGTGAGCTCGTCTCCTTCAAACAAGGTCGCATCTTCAGCCTTCGCGTATCGTATTCAAAAGGCGCTACAGAGCAGAGAAATATTTCCTTTCAAGTTAAACTCCTCAATTGTATGTGAAGCGGCACAACGAAGACCACTCGGGAAAACTCGGGAGTCACGAAGTCGACTGAGCTAAAGGTCTGCCAGACGATATGGCGGAGAAGCACTGCCCAGGACCCGGGAAGGTATCTGCCGTCCCTGAGTACACGAGAGCCGATTCGCATGCACGTGACCGCGCCGTGTGTCCCTCCGCTGCCGGATCCGCGGTGCCGGATTCCGCCTTTTCACGGTCGCCGAGGCACGGGGCAGAGGGACAGGCCAACTGCAAAAAAAGGGCCGACGTCCGTGCGCGACGTTTCCCGCAAGACCCCGCCGCCGCTTCGCTAATGTGCAGACTCTCCCACGCGCCGGGGAGCGGAGAACGCTACGCGGAGCTAGCAGGCGTAGCCTAATTCATAACGAAGCCTGTCAAATCCACTCCACTGCAATCCTCCAAGATCTGGGACACCAAAGAGCTCACCTCTGCTAGGCACACACAAAAAAAAAACCATTCGCGCAGGCTTTTTCATGGAACAGAGGCCAAGGAGGTAATTTAAAGACAGTCGCTGCCTTCCAGTTTAACTCCACAAATGTAAAATGGGACCATCAACACAAGTGAGACACACATTTCTAATCCGTATTTTGTTTTCCACAAAGTACAGGATGCTTAACAATGGATTTTTTTTCCTGCAGAATAACATAATTTCTGCAACCACAGATATGCCACTTCCACCTCTCTGCTACTTCCTTAATAACAAGACAGAAACACAGGTGTTCACAGGATGTTAACTGGAGTGACCGGATTTGGTGTTCACAGTATTCAGCATTTGTAGTTCAGTAAAGCACTTTTTTCCTCATTTTTAGAATATTGATATGTACAGACAATATTCAACATGCGTTCACACAGATATCTGCTTTATATTTATATGTTTATATAATATATGGTGGAGGAAACACCTTGTATGTACACAATTGAAAACAGCTGTTGAAGCACCTTTACAATTGTTTTACTCGTCTATTTTAATCTATACACTTTCTCCGAGTATGTTTCTCCGACGCGTGTCATGTCTTTTCTCTCATGGCTGGAATGTTCCTTTAAGTGCCTGGAATTGTGCAACGTTCTCAAACTCACAAAAATGCAAGTCATCCCCAGCTCACAGCCCCCCTCCTCCCCTCCCCTCCCCTCCCCACCTTCTGACGCAATCAGGAGTGGTGCTTGTGAGTCGCCTCTGTCTTCTCAGGTGGAGTGCAGACGGCCGGCCCAGCGGAGGGGGGTGGGGGGGTCTGGCGATTCCCAGGCGGGGGGGGCTCTGACTTTCCCGCCGAGCTGCCCATCCTCTCGTCCGCTGCCTTGGGGCCGTCCTTCCCCTTGAGCCCCTCCTGGGAGCCCCCCTTGATGGGCCCCAGCACAGTTTTGGCCACGCTGGTGAGCTGCGTGACAAAGCTGGACTTGTCGCCCGGGGAGACAGGCTGCGACTTGGCGGGGCCGGGGGACGCCGCGGTGGGGGAGGGGGTCGGGGAGGGCGAGTGCTCCTCCACCACCTCCAGGAGGCACTTCTCCTCCCAGTCCAGCGCTCCTCGGTAGCAGTTCACCGGCGCCAGGCCCTTGTCCTGCCTGGACTTGCCCGCTGCCAGCCCGGGGAGGGGGACCGGCGCTGTGGAGCTTTTGGCCCTGGCGTCCGGAGTCCTGTAACTGCAGGCCAGCGCTCCTTTCCTAATGTCGCCCCCCAGGTCCGGTCCCCTGCCGGTCCTGGGAGCTTCCGCAGGCGTCACCGTGGGACCCGCGGGCCGGTCCGGGCCCAAGCCCCGCCTCCCAGCCGCCTCCCACTGCGGGCCGGCTCTGGCAGGCCCCGCCCGCCTCTCGGCTTCCTGCTGCGGCTCTTTCTGCCCTTCCCTCTCCGGGCCCCTGGAGCCGCTCTCTGCCTGGGCCCCCAGCGGCTTCCTGTCCCTCTCCGCCGGGCCGAGCCCCTCCCCCTGCGCGGGGCTCTTCTCCGGTGTCCTGGGGCCGCAGCCGGCGCTGGATTTCTCCACAGAGGGGACAGCGAGGTCTTTGAGATCTGGAGACCGGACCACAGGGGCGGGTCTGTGGGCCGTAAATTGGGTGGGCGGGGCCGGACCGGACAGGGGGGTCTCTTCTTTGGCCCTGGGCGGCTCTGCCAGCGGGGATTTGGTAGCCACTGGCTGGCCGAGGGCGGTGCCCTCCTTGGTGAGTGACAGCGCCGGGCCCGCCCCCCCGACCCTGTCGCCGAAGCCGCCCTCCGCAGCGTGGTCGAAGCGATCCCTCCCGGCCAGCAGGGCGTCCCGGCTGAGGGGCGACTCCTGCCGCCCCAGCTTCCGGGCCGGCTTCAGCACGCCCGTTTCGCAGGACGTGGGGGAGGGGCAGGAGGGGGTGTGGGGGGGCAGGTTCTCGCCCTCCGTCTCCAGCAGGCTCTGCAGGCCCAGCTCGCTGTGGAAGGAGTCCTTGCGGTACTCGGAGTGCGACACCTCCAGGCTGTGCTTGCGCATGGCCACGCCCCCGGCACCGCCCGCCCCCTTCTTGTCCTGGGCAGACAGCGGCGAGCCCAGCTTCTCGGCCGACTGCACGCGCTTGAGCAGCGGCGAGCGCGGCGGCTCGGCGCTCTTGGGCCGCGGCCGCACCACCGGCGGCGACGAGTGCAGCTTGGCGGGGAAGGTCTGCGTGGTGTTGGAGCTGCCCACCGTGTGGCCGGGCAGCGGCGGCGGCGAGGACTGCGTGGGCGAGGGCGTGTGCGCCAGCGGCGACAGCGGGATGTTGCCGGCGGACTTGCAGCGCGCCGAGCGGTACTGCCGGTGCAGCTTGGGCGACAGGCCGTGCAGGGAGCTGGGGCGCATGTGCTGCGACGCGGCGGGGGAGTTGGGCGTGCTGGACGCCGGGGAGCTGCTCTGAGACGAAGCGCCTGCGGAGGAGGAGAGGATGGAGGAGGAGAAGAAAAAGGAGAAGGAGAAGAAGAAGGAGGAAAAGAAAAAGAATAAGAAGAAGAAGAAGAAAAAGGAGAAGAAGAAGAAAAAGAAGAAGGAGAAGAAGAAGAAGGAAGAAGGAGGAGAAAAAGAAGAAGAAAAAGAAGAAGAAGGAGAAGAAGAAGAAGAAGAAAAAGGAGAAGAAGAAGGAAAAGAAAAAAAGAAGGAGAAAAAGAAGAAGAAAAAGGAGAAGAAGGAGAAGAAGAATAAGAAGGAGAAGAAGAAAAAGGAGAAAAAGAAGAAGAAAAAGGAGAAGAAGGAAAAGAAGAATAAGAAGGAGAAGAAGAAAAAGAAGAAGGAGAAGAAGAATAAGAAGGAGAATAAGAAGAAGAATCCCTCTCTTTAAACTGGGCCACTCCAGCACGGCGGCGCCTCTGTGTTTTGGTTAACAGCGTTAGCGGTAATTGGCTGAAGCGAGCGCGCAGGGGGACTCAGTGACTGTGATAACAGTCCCTCTGGATGACGACACGCTGTAATCTCCCTAAAACGCTCAGAGAAAACTGCCTTCTGGGAGAGGCTCTGTCTGAGTCGCTCCCGCAGAGGGGGGTTCTGAGGCCCCGGGCCCCTGAGGTGAAATGGCTCTCAGTGTTGGGCGGGGGCGAGCTGGGTGAAGAACGAGGCGTCTAATGGAACTGGGGTCTGGGGGGACGGGACGCAGTGATGCGTGGGAGGGGGGCGGTGCTTACCGAGGTAGGAGGAGTCCGGGGTGGAGCGGTAGCTCTGGGTGGGGGAGCGGGCCGACAGGCTGTGGGTGGGCGACCCGGGCAGGCTTTCACTGGAGGAGAGAGAGCGGTTGAGGGAGGAGAGGCTGCGACTGGTGTGCAGCAGGTTGGACTGCTTGGTGATTTTCCGGAATAGAGAGCTGCGCTTCTTACTGCTTTATAAGAGAGAGAGAGAGAGAGAGAGACAGAGAGACAGAGATGAAGTGAGAGAGAGAGAGAGAGAGTAAAAGAGAGAATACGAGAGGTTAGAATGTACACAGTACACTAAAAACATGGGCATGCTAACAGTGTTGGTGAGGACCTAGCGTACCTCTCCTGGCCCTCCTTTGCTATTGTCCTCTTGTTACGCCGGGCCATCTTTGACTTGTAGCTGGACTTGCGCGCCGGACCGATTTTGATAGAGGTGTTCTCAAAGGGCGTGGTGGTCACTGTCACCTTGTTGCCACTCTGCAGAGAAGCACAACAAATTATGACCGTACAACCACAATGCAATAGCCAGACATACTGTGCTCTGTTTGCACTGATAAGCCAAGCACACTACATAACTAATCACAGGTCTTTTTCTAAGCATTTGGCCACTTCCCCCTCACCTTCAGAATGAGCTCCACCACCTCTGTGTGGACCAATCCATGAACAGCCTCGCCGTTCACATGGGTGATGAGGTCACCGGCACACAGCCCCGCCTCCTGGGCGGGACCTCCGTCCTCCACGTGCTGAGATTGAACCAACAGACAGTTTAAAAAAAAAAAAAAAACTCATTTTCACAGGCACACTGTAGGACCACTTACAGAAGCGCTCAAATGATCTCAGAGAAACAGCTGTCACTCAGAGCTGTGTTAGCATTGGCATTAATGCAGCGGGCAGCTCTTCTGTCATGGGGCATAGGGGCGGCAGTGTAGTATAATGGGCAAGGATTTGGTCTTGTAATGTAGAGCTCGAAGGTTGGATTCCCCGCTAGAACACTGCCGTTGTACCCTTGAGCAAGGTACTTGCGTATATATCCAGCTGTGTAATTGGACACATTGTAAACGCTATGTAAAAAAAAAGTTGTGTCAGTCGCTCTGGATAAGAGCTTCAGCTAATGTCAGGGGGCGGGATTTTCAGCTCTGTCCCCGCGGAAGCGCGCGGCCGGCTCACCCAGACGATGTGGTGCACGCTGTAGACGTCGCTGTCGCCCATGTAGACGCGGATGGCGCGCAGGGTGAAGCCGTACTTCTTGCCGGAGCGGTGGATGGTGATGGGGGAGCGCAGGACGCTCACCGCCGGGCAGTAGTCCCGGCTGGGGGACGAGTCCCGCGACGACGGATTGGAGGACAGAGAGCGGGGCGACATGGGACTGGCCAATGGGGAGCTCCCGTGCTGCTCCACTGCGCACGGGGAGGCGGGCCGAGGCGGGAGGGCGAGGGCGAATGAGAAAGAGAGAGAAACAGGCAGAGCAGGAGTGTGAGAAATCGGCAAAGTGAGAGACGGGAAAAGAGGCAGAGAGAGGAAGAGAGATATGGTGCAACAAAGAGAAGGAAAAGTGAAGAGATTAGGAGATAGAACAGGCAAAAAAAATCATCTGGCAAAAAAACAGACAGACCCAAACACACAGATATGGAAAAGGTAAATCTACAAATACAGACTACAGAATGCAGAAACACAAATAATAAATGCATTATATCTGTTTATAAGCTGTGTTTGTTAAAGACAACGTGGATCAACGAAGGAGCCAGGACTCAAAAACACGCTCCTCGGCTCCCTCTGCTGGCTGCCAGCGGTACCTGCAGGGATGATGACGGACAGCGCCGTGGCGGAGGCCGACTTGATGACCTTGGTGCCAGCGCGCGGGCTGCGCTTCTCGCTCTCGCCGGACAGCTGCTGGTGCCGCGCCCGGCGCAGGACCAGGTCGTTGGTGGCCCGCAGCCCCAGGGGGTCAGGGGTGACCGTGTCCCTGGTTATCCCCAGAGCGGCAGCACCAGCAGCAGCAGGAGGGCCCACGTTCACTGCCCCTGCTGCCTCACCCGGCCGAAGAGGCTTGTCTGGAAAAGAGCGTGACATCATGCAACAGTCCACCGGCTACAAATTGTTTCCCCATTGTAAATGAGAATTCTCTACATGGTACTGTCTGCATTTGCGGTTTGTAGCTAAGCTGTATTTAATACTTTGCACCATTCTCTACACTTACGGTGATAATGGAGAGCAAGTCACCCTATAGCTGCCTAAAACACACATACACACAAAATAAAATGTAATTAAATGGTGAATAATGGATTATCGCCAGTGATGGGCACCAGCCCTAGGAATACTATGCTTCTCTCCTCCTACACTCCACTGCCCTGCCCTCCACCCTCTACTCCAGGGGTCCTCAATCTTATCCAGAAAGGGCCGGTGTGGGTGCAGGCTTTCATTCCGACCAAGCACTGACACACCTGATTCTACTAATCAAACACTAGCGTCTTTGCTGAGGACCTTGATTAGTGGAATCAGGTGTGTAACTGCTTGGAAGGAATGAAACCCTGCACCCACGCCGGCCCTTTCTGGATAAGACTGAGGACCCCTCCTCTACTCTGTGACCCCCGCACCTCCTGCAGTTGCCCCGTTGCCCTCCTTTGGGGGAGTTTTCTGTTCCACTGGGGCAGACGTTGGCATTGACGCCCCCTCGAAGGAGGCCCCTCTGGCCTTCATCGGGGGCTGGCGGGGAGCGAACTCTTGGTCGCCCTCCAGTGGTGATGCGAAGCGGTGCGTGTCCATCAGGGCGGAGAACCTCCGGCGGGCCCCCAAGGGGGGGCTGGAGTCCCCCTCCATGTACAAGGACTCGGAGCAAGACAGGCGCTTCCTACAGGCCAGAGAACCACACACACACACACACACACACACACACACGTTACAGAGCACAGGCGTAAGATAATCTTCTCCCGCATGCACACAGCGCATTAATCCTCTCAGCATTGTTTGTGCTGACACTAAGGCCTCCGCCTCCCCGCACGTATATATCCCAGGTTCTGATACCGGAGATGCAGCTGCTGATTGCCTCCAGCGAGCCTAAGCCCCGGACCCCGCTCGCTGCCGCAAGCTGTCAGCGTTAAAGTGCCTCAGCCGGTCCTGGCCGATAAGCATCTGCATCCCGATGTGTGCGCAGAGGCTGTTTGAAATGCCCGAGCTACTGCAGCTTTAGCAGCCTCTCGGTGGGGGGGGGGTGGGGTGGACCAGGGACCGTCCCGGTTAGGCCTCGTCCTCACTCACATTTCGGGGGACCCCGTCCTCCAGCTCTTGTCCCGCATGGTGAGGCTGCCGAGGCTCTCCCTCTTGGTCACCTTGTCCTCCCTGTGGGCCTTGTTTCCCCTCCTGGTGACCGAGGGGGGCTTCTGTTCCAGCTGGGACAGGTGCTCCATGCTGCTGTACACCTACACACAGCAACACACACACACACACATCCCTGCATCAGAACACGCAGAGCAGAGCCCCACGCGGGCCGAGTAAAAGAGCGACCATGCAGGAGGCCTCTCAGCCTTGCCCTCCCTGAACTACGGCCTCCAAACACAGCTCTTTCTCAGGAAACTCTATCCTCTACCCAACTGAATTAATTTCTACCTCATCCTCCCTTTCACCGACTCCTCTTCTACCATCTTAAACTTCTTTGCTCATTAGCTTTAGGCACACTCTTTAGTCTGTGTTCCTCTAATCCTTGAAGGGCCAGAGGTAATACTTTTTTAATAGGGGAGCATTCATTATTCATGAGAATAAGATGTATTAGACCTTGCCAGGGTTCGGCTCCGCGAGAGCATCTGAAGGACGCTGCTCCAGTCCTAAAGTGGATTACGCAACTTGTTTACAGAAGCGAAGCAGAAAGTTTCGCATTAATCGATTCGGCACAAAGGGCTTTCACAAGCGGCAATGCGCATCTGAATAAGACATCGTGCAGCAGGAGGAAAGGGTGGCTCTGTGGGAGGCAGCGAGCTTGGAAGAGTGTGCAGGGCCCATGGGCACCGCATGATTTTTTTTCAATGAGACAGAATTAAGAACAGCCAAACCGACTTTCGTTGCTGCACAGTGGCCATTCATCAAGACTGACTGGGTGATTATTAGTTATGAAAGTCCTGAGACGCTTCTCTCCTCCGTGCATTCTCCTGTCTGTTCTTTTTTGGCACAATTTGGCGGAATTTGGCACATATGGGATATGGGATACACGGTAGGGTGTATACTGTAGGATTTCACACCAGTGAAGAATAAAATATCTTTGCTTATAGGGAATCAGTATTGTACATTAGCCACAGAGCCCATCTCATGAAATAAAATATTAATTGCGCCAGGATGAGATGGTACATTAGGCTTGGCAGGGTTCCATTTCTACCCCAGGGTTTGTTCTTAATATCAATGCTTTACGTTTTATTTTCTGAAGTGCATTGCTATTCGTTTCTATGTCACACTTCCTGGTGCCACTGATTAATAATTTGACAAAACAGGACGATAAAAACCACAAGGGAGTGCTTAGAGAAAAAAGGGCTTTCTTTAAATAGCCACGTTTTCCTTTAATAAATAACCCACTTAAACAAATGTCAGCTGCTCATAGAAAGGGCAAAATATACGACAAAGTACAACAAGCAGCACTCATGTATATTTTGAAAAAAAAAAAAGATCCATTTACTGTCGAGCCAAAGAGACCCTCTGCAGTCATTTCTATTTTCAGAATATTCATAAAAGAACCGTTGCACCAACGGCCACAGTATTTGTAAACTGCACACATAACAGCATCAAGCTGGAACACCGCATAAAGCTCGAACAAAGAAAAGAAGATCTTTGGAGTGAGATAGAAATCTAGGTCAAACTAATCATTTGAAAAATGAGGTTCTCAGCTCCTTCCCTCAACCTTAATCACATCAGCATTTGAATTTAACCCAACTGCACAGTCCTGGCAGGCAATTTAATTGAACTTGAACCTGTAAAATTCCAAAATAGTTTCTTGGTCTCTGTAGTACTGAGCCATAAACTATTCAGCAACAAGATGTTCAGTACAGAACAGTGAAATATAATGGTTTGTGCTTTTTATATCTTTGCTGTTATTTATGCACAAGTTCTTCTGATGGGTGACAACAGATATTTTAAACATTTACTAGTACACATTTGGTCATCAACTGGTGCAACTGAAGAGATATTATGCAGAGTATAGCCACTAAGCCCTAACCAGCTAATATTTTGATGACCATGGCACTGCCAAGCAACTAAAAAAGAACATTTTTCCAGCTTGCCCAGAAGTGACGCTTTTCTCTTTGACCACCTAGCTATGCTATGACCACTGAGCCCATGCTATACGTGGCTGCTGTCAGTTTCCTTCCTCTTTAATTAGATTCAATCTGTTAATTCCCTATGGGTCTTGTTTTATGTCTGCAAGTAAAAAAATAACAAGCCATTAATTACAGAAATATTTTGATAGCCTCAAATAGTTGCTGAAAAGAAACAAATAGACAAAAGATCTGGAATCAGTTGATTCCATTCTTTCTGGCTATCTGCCTGACAAAACATTCAAAAATAATATGTGGTCTGTACAATCCAGCGTGATTAAGCTGTATGTCTGCAGAACAAAGTGCTGTCTTATCTGCTTCTGACTGTAAGGTCACTTCAATGCATGCATGTAAATTCAAAAACATGAAGGAACACAATCGCAGAAATTAATAAAAAGTGGCTCACTGGTAAATCACAAGTGATATTGACACCACAGCCAGTTCAGACGCGTGATCTGTCGTAATGTTTGTGGCACCACTGGAGAAGACAGGGAAACCATTAACGCCTTTTCATAAACGTATATACGCCATGGGAAAACTAACGCGGCTGGGTAAGGCGTGAGAACGTCAGATCGATGGCATAACGTATCCGGTGTGTTTTTTATCAAACGAACACCGTCTGTTAGTCGTTGCCGAGCTGGGGGACCGGCTGAAATGAATGCGGGCTGTGAATGGATCCCGCGCTGGGTCTGGGTCAGAGGAGCACGCGTGTGGCCGGTGTCTCTATGGAGACGGCGCTGGTCTCATTGTCTGCACGCGACAGGCCCTCCTTCAGCGCCTATTCTTCTCCTGAGTGCGCCTCGGAGCGTCCTGACTGCTGTGAGCGCTCGCTATCGTACGAGTGCCGCTTCAGATTCAGAGGGCGAGCGACAGAGAGAGGGCGGGGGTGGGGGGGGGGGGGGGGGCGAAGGGAAGGGAAGGAGGGGGAAAAGAGAGAGGGAAAGAGCGAGAGATGACCTTGCTGAAGCGAGGGGAGCAGGAGGAGAACTGCCGGATCTCCACGGGCTCGTCGTCGTTGGTGTCGTCCTCGTCGTACGAGTTTATGTGGTGGTAGCGCTCCGACCGCGCTGATAGGAGAGCGAAACAGAGCAACAGGGCACGTCAGGACAACAGAGCACAGCAGAGCGCATCAGAGCACAGCAGAGCGCATCAGAGCACAGCAGGGCGCAGCACAGCACAGCAGAGCGCATCAGAGCACAGCAGGGCACAGCAGAGCACAACAGAGCACAGCAGAGCACTGGGTCCATAGAAAGGAAATTCATCAACTGGTCTCACATCCACAGAACCTTTGTTGAGTTACCTGAAACACTCCCACTAGTAACCAGTGGGTGGCGTTAGGTAAATAGACTCACTGTCAAAGTAGCTGGTGTCCTCCTCCGACTCAAGATGCGGAATGAACTCTGCTTTCTGCCTCAGGAGGCTGTTCCAGTCCAGCTCAGTGAAGAACGAGTGCTGCTTCACTTCAAAGGCTCCACCTGGTGGCAGGGAGGACCAATGAAAGACAGTTTTGAAAACTGCGGCCAGTGCAGGGGACATTTGTCCGGATGGTGCAGCGTGCACCGTACACACAGGCAAGTGATTCACGGACCCCGGCATTAAGGCCTGCGCTCACCTGTGCCCAGGCGCATCAGCGGATTGGTCTGCAGCAGGGCGGAGATCAGGCTCTGCGCGTCTGCAGGAAGTGCATCGTCACCAACCGGCCAAGCGATGTCGTCTGAACACACAGGGACACAGAGATCTCATTATATGTAATCAGGTTTCATTCACCCCGAATGACGTGGGAACATGGAGTGGAACAGAGAAAGAGGAGACAAGAGAGGCAAGAGCACATCTTACATTACACGGAGACGATCATATCCAGAGGAACCTACAGAGATTAGACTTTTACACACTATCCAATTAGACAGCAGGATATTTTACTGAAGCAATTCAGGTCAAGGGTACCTTGTTCGAGGGTACAATGGCAGAGCCCCAGCTGGGAACTGATTCCATAGCCTTTAAGTTAGGAGCCCAGATCCTTAACCATTGTGCTGCCCTGCCCTCCCCCCCTACCCCCCCCCACACTAAGAGGCCCCAGAAGAAGGTAGAGTGACAGTGGGGCACGTGATCTGACCTGTGATGACCTGGCCGAAGAGCTCCTCTGGCGTGTCCCCAAAGAAGGGCACGCAGCCCACCAGGAACTCGTACAGGATGATGCCCATGGCCCACCAGTCCACCGGCTTCCCGTAGCCCTGCCGCAGGATCACCTCCGGGGCGATGTACTCCGGCGTGCCGCACACCTGCGAGAGCGATGACCTCATCAACACTCGCCATACCAGTCTCCAGGCCATTTTACAGATTTTTCAGTTTTCCAGAAGAAAACACAAGATAATGACTTTTTTGGTGAAAAATGAATGCAATCTGATTGGGCAACTGGCGACAGCGCAGATTGCACTCTGCAGAGTGCATGCTGGGACCAGTTCTGAGACTCAGATCTCACAACTTTGACTCTAACGAGGCAACCCGATAGCTGATTCACAACCAGCGAGCCCGTGCTTTTGTGAGAAATGTTGACAGCCAAAATTGTAACCCCAATAATTAGAACTGCCGTAACTGGGTCTATGCTTTTCAGAAGAGGAAAGGCTCGGGGGACTTAATTTCTGCATGAGCACAAATCTCTCCTCTAATCAAAATCCCATAATAAAACACGATAAAATGAATTTGTTTCATGTGCGGATGTGTATTCATTAAATAAATACAGACAGACTGGGATACACGCAGACACTGAGTGGGGGGTTACTGCCAAATGATGATTCTGATTCGAATTAAAAGCGCAACAAGGGAAATAAGTACAAAGCTGCTAAAAACAGAACACAAACAAAGCTGATTATAACGACACGAACATCACATCCTCTAGCTGTGACTTTTGCTTGCGGCTGAAGAGTACACTGTGTACACATAAACAGCCAATCAAACACAGCAATCGCTGAAGGTTGGAGAACACGCAGTTGTTCTTTTAGTCCTTCAGAGGGGCAACAGTAAGTTTAAATCTTACTAGGCCCAGCGAAAGCCCAGTGTCATAGCCCAAATCATAACCTGAAGCCTCACGCACAGGCTTCTGATAACAGACTGAGTACAAAAACGGTGAGTCACTGCCGCGATTTCCCGTACGACCCGCGCACACGTGATGTCATCCCGAAACCCCTCGATGATGATGATGATGTCACACACAAGCGGTTTTTCTTTACCGCGACCGAACGCGGGCTCTGCACCTGCTTGTCCAGGAACTCGCGGGCGTCCTTCTCTATGTGTCCCTCGTACAGGTTGGTGGTCAGGCTCATCAGACCCATCTTGGACAGGCCAAAGTCCGTCAGCTTAATGTGCCCCATGGAGGTGATCAGCAGACTGAGGAAGGGGAGAGAGAGGCCGTCGATTTCAGCGTTCTGAATAAGGCGGCGCTGTACACCGTGTCTTGGCAACCAACCCCCCATTTTAGTTTTGGTGCAGTGCACGCTCTGAACCAGCAGGGGGTGCCGGCTTACTTGTCAGGCTTGAGGTCCCGGTGCACAATGCCGTAGTTATGCAGGTACTCCAGCGCCAGCACGGTCTCCGCAAAATACATGCGTGCCATCTCCACTGGCAGAGCCCCGATGTTCTTCAGAAGAGTGGCACAGTCTCCCCCTGGCGACACGGGCGAGAGAGAGAGAGAGAGACAGACAGACAGACAGACAGAGAGAGACAGCGTGAGTGGGCTTGATATGCAGTTTCTGTTTGTGTTTGTCTTGCTTGTTTTTGTTTGCCTTGGCAGAGGCAGCTCTGACTCACAGCGCCTTTCTGGAGCTGGACACATTTCCCAGTGGTTGCGGCATTTAAAAAAAAAAAACACACGAACGCACAGAAAAGAGGACCGACGCTGCATTTAGAGGCGAGAGGTGAACTGACCGGGGCACAGACTGAGGCCTTCGGGCGAGCAGAGCCTCGGACCCTTCCCCCCTCACTCACCCTCCACGTACTCCATGACCATGCAGAGGTGGCGGCGCGTCTCGAAGGAGCAGAACATGCTGACCACGAAGGGGTTCTCGGCGAAGGTGAGGATGTCGCGCTCCACGAAGGCCTGCTGGATCTGGTTGCGCAGGATCAGGTTCTGCTTGTTGATCTTCTTCATGGCGAAGCGCTGCCGGGTCTCCCTGTGCCGCACCAGGTACACGGCACTGTGGGAAGGGGTCGCGCGCGGGGGGAGGTCAGACACGTCACACGCGCGCAGGCTCCGACTGTAACCGCGAACATCACGCTGCGATCCAGTGGACCAGTTTTTTTTTTTGGATTTTCCATAACAAACCGGCGCCTGCCCACGGCAGATGGGTTCCCCCTCTGAGTCCGGTTCTGCTCAAGGTTATCTTCCTGTTATCAGTCAGGGAGTGTTTCCTTGCCACTGTTGCCCTAGGCTTACTCTTTGGGGGCCGGTTCTCTGTAAAGCTGCTTTGTGACAAAGCGCTATATGAACCAGTGGTCACAAATCCTATCAGAGAATGGCCAGTGTTGTCCGTTGGCTTTTGTTCTTCCGCAACACTAACACACCTAATCAAACTCATAAGCTGACTCAACTGATCAGCTTTTCATGGTCCTCGGTCGAGTCCTTAATTCGTTGATGCAGGTGCTTCAGTACTGGGCTAGACCAAAAGCCAGCGCCTAGATGCTGGCCCATCACAGATAAGACTGGGGACCCCTGGAGTAAACCACTAATGTGATGTGAGTACTACTGGGGAGAGCCTCAACCCCCTCCACGCCCCCCCCCGCCCCAACATCAATTAAGCGGCCGAGCCCTGCCTGCCCTATCCCAGCACTTACCCGTACGCTCCATTACTGATCAGCTTGATGGTCTGAAAGTCTGTTTCACTGGGAGGCTTTTTGGCTCTTGTCTTGCCCTGGGGAATTTTTTTTTTTTTCAAAAGAAGAAAGCAGAGCCGACTGAGATTTAATGCACAAAAACAGACGTTTCGCAGAGCGCAAGACTGTCAGAGTGCATTTAGGGTAGCTCCAGCCTCCCCCCGCTGTCCTCGCACCTGTACATCAAGAGCGGCTGCCAAGTCTGCTCATTACAAACGGGAGCCTAATGCCAGGCCTGAGCGGCCATAGGATTTCAGGGGCTTTATCTCGGCTCCTGGATAAACAGCACAGACTCAATTACTGGGATTAACTGCCGCTTGTTCCGAGTAATTAATGCAGAATTTATTGGTGCTAAAAGGCTGTGGCGCCGGAGGATTTGGGGGTTCTGGATCCCCCAGAGAGAGAGAGAGGCGAGAGACTGACCTCCGCAGAGTCGTCAGTCTCAGGGGTGTGGGGTCCCTCGCTGTCATAGCTGTCCAGGTTCACCATTTCTGGAATCAAACAGAGAGGCGAATCTCCACACAACATTGAAACCAACACCATCGCATCTTCTGCTCAATGAGACAACCAAGTGACTTTTTGCATTTATACACTTTTGTTAAGGAGATAAATGAATCAGGAAGAAGGCACTGCATCAGTGAAGACCTGTTGGTTTCCAAAAAAATAGGCTGGTGGATAGTCTTTTATCAAGTTCTGTTCCGAATCTGGAATTTACATTTTTAGAGCAGTTCCATTTTCAGGTGGAAACCAACATGGTGCGATTTGGTTTCGTTACACGGAAAATATTTTGAAGATGGACATTACTACTGGCTGGATTTAACAATTATTTGTCTACCATTATCCCCTCTGTTGTTAGAAGCAGCAGTAAACTTCCATTTTTGAACTAGATATTCAATAGTTGAGCTGAATGACCTCCTAACACGTTTGGTCTCATTAGAAAGAGGCTAAAACTATGAATCTTTTAATAATAATGTCATAGTGCTTAGCCCTGCTTCCAACACCATAAGGCAACGTTAATAAGTAAATTGTTGATTGATTGCTTTGGTTGGGCTATTGCCAAGAAAGAATTTTATATTATAATTTATAGCATAAATACATTACCTGTCATTTTCGATAAACATAACTGTTTGGCTGTTTCAATATCTGAAAAGCCTACTGACACTGAGCAATCTACATTTGAGGTTGTGGTTTTTATAGCACTTCAAGCAAATAGCTGCCAGCACCTTCATCACAACAAGCCACTGGGGTTTTGAATCAAAATGGCACGGAACTAAAAATAGCTTCCAGTGATTAAAACGCTGCAATGCAATTTCACGCACCTCAGTATCGCTAAATGGTGTATTAAAACGAATGCGTTATTGCCTGCATGCAGTGGCAGGCATTACCATTGCACTTCATTACACGCTAGCATGACGCAAGGCCATCGATCTCAATCTTTCTGAACGGCATTTTCACCAGCAACGCCGCCCATTTTCATTCCCGCTCATCTCCGTCTATTTATTTTATTTATTTCATAATGGTATATCGTTCAGGGAACATGCACAACTTCAAGACGGCACCCAGAGTTAGTAGCAGTCATTTCATCTGGTGTCCCTGGGCGGGCATCAACGACACCACAGCAGGATGCGGAAAACCTCGGTTAACTCCTGCCGGGGTCGGGAACCCCAGCTGGCGTGAGTCGGGGCGAGCCGGTCTTCATACACCCCCTGGGGCCCCCGCCTCCAGACAGAGGCGAAACTCTTCACGGTAACCCCCCACAGGGACCCCCAACTGATGCAGACCCAGCGACGCACGAGTCAATACACCCCCCCCCCACCAAGGGAGCCCCCGCCTCAGACAGAACCAGGTACAACGTGATCAATAAGGCAGGAGTTATTCAGCTTTAATGTATGCATTGTAATACGAGACGGCTACAGCCAGAAAGATGACGGGCGGCGTCGATTGCGTTTTAGATCAATGCGCTGCCGCGTGTCATGTGATTTACATGGGGGAGCGGAGGAAGGCCGTGGAGAGACTCATCGCGTGCTGGATAATAACCCGCTCCAGCGCCTGTGACATATGGCCAGTCCAAACGCCTGGACCGAACATAAATGAATAGATGATAGATGAATCACACTGACACCAGCGCTAAACATGCTTGAACTAGCGAAACGTGGTCTGCCTTCGTTCAATTACATAAGTGGCACGTCGTGCTAAACTCCTCCCGCGATGCGGCCGACCCCTCTGACCTCACCAGCTCATCTCCCTGGCAACTGGAGAGCTAGGCAGCGAAGGCTCGGGACAAACGACTGCCAGGTGGCGGAGTTCACCGATCGGAGTACGGCCGCGATGCGGCGTTCCGTCCACGCTCACTCTAAAGAACACCGCAGCCCTTCTCTGAATCTCTCCTCGTGCGGAACGCAGTCCAAGCCCACCGAGAGGGACCGGAGGAAGCATTCTGCTGACGCCCTCACATTTCCCCGCGTGGGAAGATGCTATAATACCGCTTTGCATCTTGCGAAACAGCACACTTTCTTTGCTTTTACTTTTTAGTTTAGTTTATTTGACGAAATTAGAACACGTGTATCAAAAGACTTGCACGTGAAGAAATTGTCAAGGACAACGCGAAAAAGCCCTGGACCTATTTCCATCGTGGTCCTGGATGTTCCACACTCCTGCTGCGTGTAACGCAGGCAGGGGGGAAGTCCCTTTCAGCTGGCAGCACTGCCGGAAAATACATCATAAAATGTGCTTTAGCATGCCTCTCACACGCACCGAGAGGGACAGGGCACCTGTGCGTCTGACCTGCCTCGACAGCCGTTTCACATGCACATCTCCTCCGGCAGATTTACATTCAGGTGTTAAACAGACGAGAGCAGCTTACTCACGCCTCAGTAAATACCCTCACGGAGAAACAATTCGGGTTAAGTACCTTCCTCAACGGCAATACCCCACCTGGGAACCTCTCCATTACGAGCTCGGCTCCCTAAGCATTACATACACTGCTGCCCAGTGCTGTGTTAAGTCAGAAGGCCCGGTGGTGTTTACAGAGCGCGCAGTCTGAGGAGGGATTAGTGACGGTGAGAGGACTGCGGCTCCTCTGTCTATCCCCTTTGAGTTTGGCCGTCACTCCGCCCTGCGCGTGTCGACGCTGGGACAGCTCGCCTCCCCGAGCGGGGGTGACGCTAGGGACCTGAGGGATGAGCGACGCCTGGCTGAGCCGCTCGCATCAGGACAGGAAGTGCACCGGCACACGTCGCTCTGACTGATGTCCGGGGGGAGGGGGGGGGGAGCGACACGTTCGCAGGGCGCGTTTGGGCCTTCGGTCTTCGAACGGAGAGCGAGGGACCGGCGGCCCGAGGGTCCAAAGGGACGAGCGGCCGTCTCACCAGACACTCCAGAAGCCTGGCCGGGCGGGAGATGATGATCAGGAGCTTCTTCACGAGCTCGGTCACGAAGGCCACCTCTGAGCTCTCACTACGCTCATAAGCCTGGGAGAGGAGAGAGAGAGAGAGAGAGAGAGAGAGAGAGAGAGAGAGAGAGAGAGAGAACGAGAACAAGAGAGAGAGAGGGAGAGAGGAGGAGAGAGAAGGAAAGAGAGAGAGAGCGAGAGAGAGAGAGAGAGAGAGGGAGAAGGAAACAGAGAGAGGACTGATTTATTCACTTGGAAAACAAACCCAAATCCCAGAAGACCAAAAGACCAAGCAAAACCTACAGATGCAATCAAACCATGCCAAACTCTTTATATAAAGATCTGGTTATGTCACGGCAATTACAAACATCCATCTGTGTATTTTCCTTCTGTTACTAATGTCAATCTATTTTTATCTGTTTTGAAAGTGCACTGCTAACATACCATTCATCTGGAGCTAATTCAGCCTTTGAGCAATATGGCAAACATATTTGAGACACTACATGCAGCTGCACTGCTAAACTACCAATAAACTATGTCAACTTGGCCCTTAATCGAATCGGCTCGAATGAAACCCGCCTCAATAAAATCCAATTAACACACGGCTCTGAAAACAACGGTCCAACCAAACACGGTCATACGGGAGTCAAAAAATCACAAAGCAAACTCAACTCAACCAAATGAAAGCTAAACCAATAACCACGCCTGATTTACAAAGCAAAGAGGCCCAGACAGGCTGCGGCAGGGGCAGCGCTCCAGACCACCCCGTCCAATCAGGGAGCGGCCGTCAGGGGCAGAGGTCGGGCGGGGCGGGGCGGGGGGGGGGCTCACTCACGTCGTTGAGGAGTTTCTCCAGGTTCTCCTGCAGCTCGAAGAAGTAGACGGTGGTGATGAGCTCGTCCCGCGCCTTGGCCAGGCAGTCGCGCGACAGCTCGGCGATCTGGTGGTGGATGAAGCTGAGCACGCCGTCGGCCAGCGGGAGCACGCTCTCGGGCGAGTAGCGCTGGATGAAGTCGGCCAGGCGCTCCTCCATCTGGGCGGTGGCCTGGGGGAGAGGCCGGACGGGGCCCAGCGGGGACAGCGGGGCCAACGTTACCCTCGGGGCTGCGGTGAGGTTGAGGCGGGGCAGGGCCGGGGTGGGGCGGGGCGGGGCTTGGGGGGGTATATTAGCAATCAGCTTTGAGCGTTATGGAATCTAGAGGGGTTGGGCCAGGCTGACTGGGGTGTAATTCTGTTTATATTTATGCTTGCAGCTCTGTCACATTGTAATTGTGGAGTTACATCAGCCATGCAAGCTATGCAACCCAGAATCAATCTATGTTCATTTATGCTTGTTGCTACTTGATTTTGTTCCAAAGTGACTACCAGAAAGTATCTTTAGGCAAAAAGAAAATCCACATGAAGTGCTGGTGTGAAGTTGGTTTTGGTCTTTGTTCAGAGGAGTAGGGATCACATACAGAAAGGAGTGATTATAGGTTTGCGCTGGGTGACCCAGAAGGAAAATGCTGTGAAATCGAGTGATAAGTCAACAAGGCAGCTGGTGGCCGAGCAGGCGTGAGTGTGTGCATGCGCATTATGTGGATGTCTGACCTTAGGGAAGCGTTCCTTGTAGACATGGTTCATCATGACTATTTCGTTGTCATAGCACGAAGGCGAGCGCCCCGGGCTAGAGGGAGAGAGAGAGAGAGTCAATTCTGCATTTCTGAGCGACAGGGAGTCGAGGCCCACTGCCTCTTACAGTGCAATAACCAACCAATCAGGAATCCAAACTAACCAGCTGCTCCAATCACCAGGCCCTTTAACTCAGTGCTATCAGAGTTATAAAGAGATGCAGAAATTAGGAGGGAGGTGCCAGCTGGGTTTGTGGGCGGGGCCTCTGTGGAACTGACCTCAGGCTGCGGGATCGGGGCCGGACGTGGGGGGAACGCCGGCCCCCGTCATCGTCAGTGATGCTCTCCGTGCTGCCGAAGTGCTTGGACAGGAAGTGCAGCTCATCCAGGGTCGGCTGGAAGGGCAGCTGGTGCAGTCGCTCCTGGGAGGAGCTGGAGGACTGAGAGGCCGGGGGAGGGAGGGGTGCAGGGGAGAGGGAGAGGTGGGAGGGGGGAGATGGAGAGGGAGCAGGAGGAGAGGGAGAGGCGGGAGGGGAGAGATGGAGGGGGAGCAGGAGGAGAGGGGGAGGCAAGAGGGGAGAGATGGAGGGAGGGGTGTGGATGAGAGAGGGAGGGGTTGTGAGAGCAAACAGATGGGGGAAGGAGAGTGAAAAAGGAGGGGAGGGAAGAAACGAAATGAGGGGAGGAGAGACAGAGGCAGAGGACAGGAGTGGGTGGGAGGACAACAAAGGACAGGAAGAGAGCGAAGGAAAGAACGTGGGGGAGGAATGAGGGACAGAGGTGACAAGAGACGGAGGAAATAAAGAAAAGTAGCATGTAAGTAAAAGGGGGAGAGAGAAGGAGTAAAGAAAATGTCATGAGAAACCTTGACTGCTCACAGAGCTTCTAGATGCATTCTTCACACAGGCTTCCCCATTATGGAATCTGCAATTGCAACATTCTCACACAAACCCACAGTATCACCCACACCCACACAGGTCACTGCGACCACAGACCACACTCTGTACTAATGGAAAGAGAGCACTGCACACAGGAGGGGCATCTCTTCCTCATGACAACTGCGCAAGCACCTAGTGAATAGCTAGAGCAGTGGTAACCAACCCTGCTCCTGGAGATCTACCATCCTGTAGGTTTTCATTTCAACCCTAATTTGGCACACCTGACTCTACTAATTAGCAGCTCAACAAGATATCTAGCTGTTGAAGACGGTGTGCTTTGTTAGGGTTAGAATGAAAACCTACAGGATGGTAGATCTCCAGGAACAGGGTTGGTTACCACTGAGCTAGACGATACTTATGAACCAACAGCCTCCCCCATAGACCTGTAGCTAATCGCTAGCCTCTAGGCTCATGTGTGTAACTGTCTATTACTCCGGAGCAACCCTGGGGGACATAAGACCAGCCTAAACCAGCAGGATGGGGCCGACTGTGCCCCACTGATTTGGGCTCAGTCATAGTCAGCTAATGGCACAGCCCAGACTGAAACAAGCACTATCTCGTCTCTCACAGGGAACACACTTAACTGGCTGAGGCACTCGTGCTTCTAGATGCTTAATGCCACTTTAAAAACATGACCTATTCAAACAACAACACCCAACGGTTTTTTATTTGAAAGACGGAGGGACTCCGGACTGGCATTAAAACTACAGCTGCTCCCAGGGTTCCCTCCAGCATTCTGATGGATGCACTCAACTTCCTCTTAAATACAACTCACTGGAAGATTCCACTCAGCCCTGCTGAAAGAAAACCACCTTGAGTCAACTTCAAACTAATGAACGGAGGGTTTTGGGACATTCAACAGCCATCTCTTTCACATCCATTAGGAAATTCAACGCCTGCCCTCACTCACTTTCAGACCTCCCCCCCCTTTCAAAAAAAATAAAAAATCACTCAGACTGCCAGCAGCCACTAATGGCTCCGTCAATCACAATTAAAGCATCAATTAAACAATTAAGAACAGCAGCATCGGGGAAGCAGAGGGGCCGCGCTGGTAAAAGAGTGAATCTCCTTTGAATCAATCATCCTCATCTCTCTCTCTTTCCAGGCACTTCTCTCTCCCCCCTCTCTCCCGCTCGGCCACGCCCCCCTCCGCGCACGCGCGGTGCGGACCCCGCAGCGGCCAATCGAGCGTGTAATGAGCCGCATCAGAGCCGCCGCTCTGGAACGGGACGGGGCCCAGCCGAGGCCCCCGCTCTCCACAGCCGCCGAAATCAGAGCCGGGCCGGCCCGCTGCAGACCGCGACCCCCCCCACCCCCACGCCGTCCTCGGGCTGAGAAACGGCATGCTGGGAGGCGACCGCCGATCAGGCTTCTGTTTTAACCGACATCACGTTTGCCCGTGTAAGACCAATTATCTCTTTTTATGTTTGATTTTAATTGAGCCAGTTTGCAGAATACAGCTGGCACAGTATGCATAATGCAGAGAGTGCGCTTTCTGCCTCTCTCGGTTCATGTTTTTCCTCCCGCCCCCGCCACCCCCCCACAACCCCCCACCCCCCAACCCCCCGCCGCCTCTGACAGCGGCCGCTAGCCCTGCGGTAATCTGCGCGGGGTGGGGGGGGCGGGGGGGTTTGGTGCCCGGGAGGCTCAGAGGAAGAGGGGCATTCATGCCGAGTGCGGCAGAGTGGTCACGGGCGCAGGCTGAGGGGATTTATTTCCCATCGCCCGGCCCTTTGAGGAAGGACAGGCCGTCTGCTGACGATACGTTTACACGACATTTCAGCCGTTTGTCAGACGCTCTCGTCCGGAGCGACTCACGCAGCCTAAACCCTTTATACACAATCCTTTTATGCAGATGGATATGTTTTACTGAAGTGGTTCAGGTTAAGTACTTTGGTGAAGGGTAGCATGCCAGCGACCTGCCCAGGAATGCCACCTACAGTCTAAGAGCTACAAGCCCAGTCCCTCAGCCATTACAGAATAACAGGAATATATATATATATATATATATACATAAACCAATATTTTTAGTTCTATTTACAGTAGCATGTACTGCAATGTCTCCCATCGCAACATTTCCTTTCCCAATTTTTTTGCACGTATGACGGAGTTTCCCAGAACGAGGAAAGAAGTGGAACGACTGTGTTCCCGTGTCCAATGTGCGCATGTATATGGCCAGGGATAACAGTCACAGCGAGCAGCAGAACGAAACAACCAATGGCACGGCTCAAACGGACATGCAAATATATGCAAATTTACTCTGATTAACCTGAATTTTTAAAAATGGCTTTTTTTTCCCCCCTAATTAATATACTCAAATGTCACTGTGAACAGATTTGATCAGACGCATCTCATCATCATGAGTTATCCTGCACGCCGCTGTGCTAATCAGTAGCGTAGCAAAGCTCCTCACTGGCCGGACCGACCAATCACAGGCAGAGCAGCACGTCGCCCACAATGCCCAGCCCCCACAGTGGTGCGCTCACATCTGAGTTCGGTTGTCACCTGAGAGACAGGCTAAACAACACAACATCATTTCCAGCGCAATCCCTGCCAACTGCACGGTGTCCTGTCTTAATGAAAGGTACCATCCCTGCGTGCTACTGGGCTAGGCATAGTTTTGGTTCTTTGAAAAAATACATATATTCAGATGCATCAAGCATTGCAATCACATCTGATTCTGCACAGTCTCAGCTGACCTCCCACTAAGAATAACAATAAATAATATTCATGCATTAGGAAAAGCATCTGCTTTGTTTACAGAAGCATACGCCACATGTTATCTATGCGTCGTTTGATAAGCAGTGTGTAAAATGTTTGGTCCGCATGCAACATTCCCAAAAAGAGTGTGGTTCACAGGAAGCAGCAGATGATGCCTGCTGTAAAAAAGGCCACTGGATGGAGATCAGCCTGTCTCCATCACAGGAACAGGAAGTGTCTGTGTATCAGTGTAGAGAAGGGGGGGGTGAGAAATATAGAGAGAGATTGACAGATTTAGAGTTTGAGAGAGAGACAGAGACAGTCACATTGACAGGATCTGTGTGTATCAGTTTAGAGAGAGATAGAGAGAGAGAGAGATTGAGAGTTTGGGAGAGAGACAGAGACAGAGACAGACACAGGGACAGAGAGAGACTTGCGCTTGTGTGAGAGGTGCATCATGGGGGCAGTAGTACCGTTGAGCTGGGCGTGTTGGTCCCATAGCCAGAGGAGGGCAGCGAGGCCAGAGACCATCTCCTCCCGTCGGCCCTGCAGGGAGAAACAGCGCAGCACATCAGCCCCAGGCGAACCGCCACCCTTCTTTCCCACTGGAGCGGGGGAGGGGTTGCCTTAGCGACGATTTCCGCCACGTTTTTTTTTTTTCAGCGGCACTCCCGTCTCTCCCTCCACACAAAACCGAGCGGACGCCAACACTCGACGGAGGCACCGCGGCGTCGACACTCAAAAAACAGAGCCGGACGGACGGACGGACGGACGCACGGGTCACATGACCGCAGCCTAATCGAACAGTCAAACGAATCGAACGAATGAGAACAGTCGACAGGAATCTGGGATGCGGCGAGGTGCTGGCACGCCAAGAAACACTGCGGACAGCGGAGGATGGCACGCGGATGAGGACAGCGACGCCACGTGATGCAGTACAGTAACTCCCCCCCCCCTACGGACACTCCAAACACAGAGCGCGCGCTGCGTCGTTACCTGTCTGCTCTGTGCCCATGGCTGCTTGGGAGAGACACACAGGGTTAATATCGAGATTTCGCACCCTCAAAGGGGAGGACTCTCACTCGCCCCTCCCCCCTCGCCACAGTGACACGGTATGTGTACAGTATGTCAGGTAGTGTACGGTAGTGTACAGTACGTCAGGTAGTGTACGGTAGTGTGCAGTATGTCAGGCAGTGTACGGTAGTGTACAGTATGTCAGGTAGTGTACGGTAGTGTACAGTATGTCAGGTAGTGTACGGTAGTGTACAGTACGTCAGGTAGTGTACGGTAGTGTGCAGTATGTCAGGCAGTGTACGGTAGTGTACAGTATGTCAGGTAGTGTACGGTAGTGTACAGTATGTCAGGTAGTGTACGGTAGTGTACAGTATGTCAGGTAGTGTACGGTAGTGTGCAGTATGTCAGGTAGTGTTACGGTAATGTACAGTATGTCAGGCAGTGTACGGTAGTGTACAGTATGTCAGGTAGTGTACGGTAGTGTACAGTATGTCAGGTAGTGTACGGTAGTGTGCAGTATGTCAGGCAGTGTATGGTAGTGTACAGTATGTCAGGTAGTGTACGGTAGTGTGCAGTATGTCAGGTAGTGTACGGTAGTGTACAGTATGTCAGGTAGTGTACGGTAGTGTGCAGTATGTCAGGTGTGGACCCCAGGAAGAGTAGCTGATTGCCATGGCGTCAGCTAATGGGGACCCTTTAAATAAACAAATACACAATAAACACAGACAGACCACTCCAAACACAGAGCGCTGGCTTCAGCGTTACCTGTCCGCTCTGTGCCCACGGCTGCTCGGGAGAGACACACAGGGTTAACATCGAGGACAGAGAACAGAGATTTATTTCGCACGGTCAGAGCGGAGGACTCTCGCCCCGGTCTGACCTCGGCCCAACGCAGCCGGCCTCTGCAGCAGGTGTGAAGACGGAGCCCAGAAGACGGGGAGGCTGGGAAAGCTGAGGCTTCCCGCTAGGAGGAAAGCACACCATGTACTGTACACCCCCACCGGCTGCTGTCCTCGGCTCCCAGAAACGAGCCGAGCTCCGTCGCCTACACGTCCCTTTTAAATGGCAGACAATCATGCAGTGACTGTTCTTTGTTTGTTATTATACGTGTTAATGTGAAGGCCTTAAATTAGACAGAACAGAAGAGTACGTGTGTGTGTTTCGTGTCCTTTATACTTATTTTTAAACAACGTACCACCTGTCATCACATGAATAAGTGCACACTTGCAGAGAGCCTCTAACATTGTTGAGGCACTTCAGTCTAAACAGAGAACATTTCTCGACCCCTTTCTTCCCCGTAATTCGCTGTTCTGAATGACCATGTCTTATTGTAAAGCTGTATTTGCGTATTATGGATTAAATATACGAACCGGTTTCAAAATATAAGGAAAATCAGGTCAAATAATTTGCTATTTTCTTTAGAATTAGTTATGTGTTTTTTCCCCCCTTGTTGTTAGAAAGGCGTGGTACCTAAGACCTACCACAGGCCTGACGTGAGACTGGGAAACCATGCAGTGGAAAATATGTGTAATGCCTACAGGCTGCGATTCGACATTCAGATGTTCCACAGTCGTTTGTAAATGGATATTGCATTAGAGACTGAGGAATATGAAAGTGTGGCCATCATTCTCGAGCGTATGAGATATTCAGGAGTCTCCCTTGCGGAACTCACTCCTGAAAATTATGTCAGCATGTCACATTTATTAGACAGGTCCAGAACAGCGAACAGTGTAAGATGAGCTATATCATAAGCTGGAGAGAGACGACAGAGAGGGGAGGAGAGAGAGTGAGAGAGAGACAGAGTGGGAGAGAGAGTGATATTGTTCCGCTTTCCCTATCTCAACCCTTCCATGAGCCCTACTCCTACTGCAGGCAGGCAGACTCCCGTGCCGAGCGAATCGAGAAATATGTTCGTTTTGTGACAGTCCCCCCGCCACCCAGTTCTCCATCCATCTGTGTCTCTGTCACGTCGCCGGGCCCAAAAAAGTGACAGAGCACGGACACGCTGGCCCCAATCGCTCGCCTCGGCGTGAACAACGGCTCCGCCTCCCTGACCGCTCCATCTGAGACCGTTCTCCCGCTGCGCAGATAAAAAAACAAACCGGACTAAAACGAGATCACCGTCCCCAAATAAAACCCCCGCAGACGCCGGCGGTTCGGCTCGGGCTCGGCCGGGGTCCGTAAGGAGCCCGAATGGCCGCCCGCTGCCGCAGAGCGCCGCAGTGACTCACACGCCCACCCGATTGTTTAATACTTCAGACCGGCTGGAGGCGACCGCGGAGACCCCAGCGTCTCCATTACGGTTACCGTAAAAGACTCGCGGTCCTTTCCCCTCGCGTCTGCGTGTGCGTGTCTGTGCGCGCGTGTCTGTGTGCGCGTGTCTGTGTGTGCGTGTCTGTGTGCGCGTGTCTGTGTGTGTGTGTCTGTGTGAGCAGCCGGTGCGGCGGGCTCTGTGCGTGTGTCTGTGTGTACGTGTCTGTGTGCGCGTGTCTGTGTGTGTGTGTCTGTGTGTGTGTGTCTGTGCACGCGTGTCTCTGTGTGTGTGTCTGTGTGTGTGTGTGTGTGTGTCTGTGTGACCGGGCTCTGTGTGTGCGTGTCTGTGTGTGTGTGTCTGTGTGCGTGTCTGTGTGTGTGTCTGTGTGTGTGTGTCTGTGTGCGTGTCTGTGTGTGTGTCTCTGTGTGTGTGTCTGTGTGCGTGTCTGTGTGTGTGTCTCTGTGTGTGTGTCTGTGTGCGTGTCTGTGTGTGTGTCTCTGTGTGTGTGTCTGTGTGCGTGTCTGTGTGTGTGTCTCTGTGTGCGTGTCTGTGTGTGTGTGTCTGTGTGACCGGGCTCTGTGTGCAGCTGTAGCGCTGTAGGGCTGATGGGACCAGGTCACAGCGCACGCAGTGTTTGCTCGGCAGTCGCAGAGCACACAGGTTTTACACGTTGGCTGGTAAAACGACTGGGCGCTGTCTGGGTTAAGTGCCCTGTACAGAGCGGCAGTCCCCCCATCTGCGATGTGACCCTGCAACCTTCCGGTTACAATTTTAAGCGATGTAGCCCTCCCGGACGGACATCATCGGGGCAGGGCTGGGATGTGTGAGCCTGGATTTTTGAGGTGGAAGCCGGAAAAGTGCAGTGAGGGGGGGCGGGGCAGCTCTCTCTCAGGCACTGTGGGACGTACCTTCTGGACGAGGCGAAAGAGAAGTGCGCTGGGGTGCTGGGGGAGAAATTTCGGGGGCTGTCCAGAGGGCTGCTCCCTGCAAGCACACAGAGATGTCAGATGGGGGGGTAGGGGGTTCAATGATAAATGGCAGGGTGAAATACATGACAACCATTACAAAAACAGGTATATACAGCATCTGAGAAAGGTGTACACGCGTCCGCCATGTTTCAGACGCGCCACATAGAATGTGCAAAAGACACAAAAAAACATATGAAGACTATTCCTAAGCCCATATATCAGTGAGTTGGTCTACATGAAACAACTCCATCTTGATGAACGCCTAATTGAAATGGCAGGAACGTTGTCTGCCAAGTTAATACTCAGCTGCGAGATCTTGTTATTTCGCAGGGCTTCAGTCAGAAATAACCACAGTTACACTATGATACTGTACTCACCGATGTGACCCGGAAGTGGTGAATGTGGGCGTGGCAGGGTGGGGGAGGTGCTCGTCAAGATCAGGCTCTTCCTGTTACTTGTGCGGCAGCTGTCAATACAAAGCACACAGGTTTTCAGCAGTGAACTGTATGCTATATATATGAACCGCAACTTACACCAGTCTCACTCTCCTTACACAATGACATATCTTTAGTAATGTGTGTCTGCGTGTGTGTGTGTGTATGTGTGTGTGTCTGCGTGTGTGTGCGTGTGTGTGTGCGTGCGTGTGTACGCGTACGTGTGCAGGGAGTCACATGAGCCCAGCTGGAATGCCCCAGTGAAAATGAATTTCCACTTTCCCAGCTGTAAATCCTGACCAGACCCCTTTCAAAAATGGGAAAATGGGAGAGTAAGAACAATGACAAGCTGTGACGAGTAAACCAGGGACAGCTGAGCCCTCCTGAGGCTAACTAACGTTCCCCAAGCGCAAGAACACACCTGTCACTCACACCCTGCAGCAGGACCAAGGACCTCTCTGCCACCACTGTGAAACAGCTCTGCCTCCACAAGCATTTTAGTCTCATAAAGAGACTTCAAATCTGATTTCTCTCATGTACAAAGCATTAACTTGTTGTATGTTACGTCGTGCAGTGAAATTGTCTTATACCACTGGCAAATCTAGAAATCAACTATCTCCTCATTGGCAACCTTTTTGTCTTATTTAGCAAAAAAAAGTAACAGAAATAAAACATTAAGTCTAACTATAAGACTTATTAAATATTTGACTTATTGTTTGTCTTTTGCAGTGAAGCTCACTCTGCATGGCCCTTCCCTCATACGGCACGCTGCAGCCGAGTGTCCCTCAGGACTGATGATGGCTGACATATGAAATCACTGCACCCACGTAACGTACCACAGCTCACAAGGCAAGATTAGCTCCTCGCTAAAGACACAAAACCTTCACACTGTACCGCGAGCACCACTGGACCTGGGAGGTTCCTATCGGTGTGGCACTCAGGTGCACAACAACCTCAACATGGACGCCATCCTGCATATTTGGTGGCATATATTCTGTTATTTTCAGATAATAGATTTTACATAGCTAAATATGGATTACTGAAAAAAATCAAACGGTTTGGACATTCTAGACCTGAATGATATAATTATTATTCCAATTACACGTCTCTCCATTCAGCCTAACAATGCAGCGTGAGAGTGCTGGCCTTGGTCCAGGGAAATTCCAACCTATCAGGCGATTACAGAACTGTGACACGTGACGGCTCTCTGCCACATGACATCACAGGCGATTGTGTCCAGTCAGCCAACCACCGACAGGACCCAATCGTGAAGTCCAGGTGGCTACGTGAGACAACGTACACAACCCTCAGAACACCTGACTATTCCACCACAGACTCCCTCACAACCTCAAAACCCACCGATATTAACATGCAATGAATGGATTACAGCAGCTGGCAGCTCTGGTCTGTTTTTCGAGCTGTGGACAGTGCAGCCGAACTCTGAGGCGAAGGGAAGCGCGCAGTGAACGAACGGCAGCTTTTCGCGTCCCAGTCCCCGTCCCCCCGTCTCTGACGGAGGGCGTACTGATCCAGCGAGCCCACCAGGCTCGTCCCGTGAGGCCGCAGTCAGACGGGCGTGAGTCTGGGCCTGGATGGGTGGCCGGGCCCGCGCTGCAGCCATAAAACCTGGCCTCAGCGCGCAGCTCCAGCGTGGGGCTGTCTGGGTGCATCTGTCTGGGGCCCGCCAGTCAGCACCAGGCAAGAACGCATTAGAGACATAACCCCCGCTCCTCATTACGCAAACCTCAGCACTGATGTCTTGTGTTAGGCACAAAACAGACACAGTACAAACAGATGTGCACACACGTACTCACATACATAGACACACATATGCACAAAGACACATCGACACACAAACCACAGATGCACACACTCACACACACATACACACACACACACAGACACTGCATATCACAAAAGATCAGCTTGGGCGGAGCTGAACTCGAGTCATTTAAATGTTTTCCCCTGACAATAACAGGAGTGCAAAACTAAGAGCTGCATCCTCATGGGAATTCGACCATTAGCGAACAACATGACACAAGAATATATAATGAGCGTAAAAAATGTATGACCAAAAATAAGCCCTCGTATGGAAATAAGACAGCTGCAAGCTGAAACCTGCTCTCCTGACACCTTCGCTTTCATTCACAGTGTTGAGACCAAAAGACAAAAGCAGAGACTCTGAGACACCGTGGTCCCTGCTCTCCGGAGCGCTGGGGGAAAACTGCCAGCCTTTGTTTGGCTCAGAGGCTCAGAGGGTCCCCTTACACAAACAGACCCTTTGCTCTTATACCGCTGGCAGCCCTCATACAGCCTCTTTGTTCTCGCTGTATAAACCGGGGCGGTCTGCGGAGCTTCCCTTCGCATGCGCTAACCTTTAGACCGGGGGTGTTTCCAGCCGAATCCCAAGGGGGGGCCCGCGGCGTCCGTGAGTTTTTTTTTGTGGTTTCCTGCCAATTAAGGCCTTTTAAAGAACAGGGCGTGCGGATTCCGTAGCTAAGCGATGACTTGAAATGAAACGCTTGTGCCGAGAACGCCCCAAAAAGCCGGGGTGGGGTGGGGGGGGGGGGGGGTTGGGGGGCTGCGGCCCTCCGGGAGTCTGACACCTGTGCTTCTGACAGGTCATTTGCGCGTAAATATGAAGCCTGCAGTCTGCAGAAGTTCTCTTTGAATCTATAAATCTGGGGGCTATGGGCAGCTCTCTGTGCACACTCTCTGTATAAAACTAGTGTTCTTCAGATGGTTTCATTGCACCTGTACTATAAACCCAGCGGCCTTTTGATGGGTTTTTATTTTAAATGACAGTGTAATGTCAGTGGTTTTAAGGGTTCTCTTTCCACAATAAAGATGCCAATTTGGTCAGGAAAATGGCAAGCATTGTTTGGCTGAACGGCCTGTTCTCGTCATAACATGTGGTGTTATGTTGTTCTGTTTATGTCATGTTATGCCATACAAGACTGTCCGCATCTACAAAGAAAATGGTCTTTAGGCAGTTACTTTGCAAGTATAAAGTTGCCAGCCTTTAGACAAAAACTGGACTTTATTTTGTTTCACCTTGACTCCAAAACAAATAACAACTGCATGTGAACACCATCCCTGTCCAAGTGAAAATCACATTTCATTTGAACAATAAAGACCTTTCCAGCAAAAACAATTTAATTTATAGTTATTCCATACTCAGGGTCTGCCCTGACAACATACATACAGTAAGTATTTATAGGAACAGTTAAAAATGATCAATGAAAAAACATTTTCAACTCTTTTGGATTAAAGTAACACAATAGTAAACTCAGACAGCAGGCGAACAAATAAATGCATTACAGAGATCTGTCGCTAGGCCGTGACCAGAGCTTAAGCAGAACTAACATCAGCTGGACAGAGATTCCATTTATGAATGCAAAAAAATGTAGCATATTTAAATATTTAAAGGGAATGCATTAGTCTTTTAAATGTGTGACATGCAGGCTGATTCAGGTCAGGTAATGATCCCACTAATGCTCTCTGAGCCTCAAACAGGAGAAATCTGCACAGCTGTGTTCCTCTCTCTCTCTCTCTCTCTCTCTCTCTCTCTCTCTCTCTCTCTATATATATATATATATATATATATACCATTATCTCCAATATTCTGCTTCTCTCCTTTGACCTGTTATGCTCTGGGAGATAATAAATAAATAATTTTCTGCATAAATATTATAATATTACAAAATGACTGAAATGGAACAAATGCTCATTGGTCATCTGCCAATAAATGCTAGGCACGAAATATAATACACATAATTTCCAAATGCAATCAAGTCTTATTTGGCAATGTCTCTCTTTCCCTGTCCTCTCGGTCTCTTCCCCCCACCCTCCTCACCCTTATCTCTCTGCACTGGGGCAGTTGGGTAATTACACACTGAACCGCAGAGGAAGAGAAGCAAGCCAGATGAGAGCCATAAAGACTCTATGCCCAGCTGAAGAGGAATCTGTGCAAGCAGTGCTGAGAGTCTCCATCAGCTCCTCACGAACGACGCGTTATCACAACCAAGCGTGATAAAAAAAGGAAATAAACACGCCGTTTTTTCATAAAAATAAAGGCCAGCCTGGAAAAGAATGTTTGCGTTGACGGCAGATACGAAAGCTAAGTCTCTCCCCGTAAATCTGTGACACCAAGAGCTTAAAAATCTGAGAAAGGAGGATGAGGATGAGGATGAGGAGAGAGAGGGAGAGAGAGAGAGAAGGAGAGAGAGAGAGGGGAAGAGAGAGAGAGAGGGAGAGAGAGAGAGAAGGGAGGAGTGCGGGCGCTGAGCTGATCCAGCAGCGTGTGCGGTGTGTGCGGTGTGTGCGGTGGGCTCAGCGAGCGCGAGGGCGATCCTGTGCGTCGTGGTCGGCGCCCCGCCCTCCCGCCCCCCCCGTCCCTTCGGCTCAGAGTCGCGCGCGGATGACAGTCCCTCCGCTCCGTCTGAGGGGGCGCCGTAAATCACGAGCCGCTCTGACGCCGGCGACGCACACACAGCCGCGCGGAACGCGGCGCACGCGAGCGTCGCTAATGAGCCCCGCCGCCGCCGCGCGCATCTGTCGCTACTCGCTTCCCGCTGCTCGCAAAGGAAAGATAAAAAATAAAAACACGCAGACGCAGCGGAGGCCGCTCACAACCCTCCCGTCAGCCAGCCAAGATCATTCAGATCGGTGAGCATCAACGCTGCCCTTCCAGCGGTGTCTGAGCTGCTGGGCCACCGTACTCCGGAAAGACAAAGAGCCGCTTGGGCAGAGCCGCCGCTGAAAGGCCGGTTAAAAGACGCCGAGCTCTATCGACGGCGGAGACGATCGAGCCGAAAGGTCACGCGCTGAAGGCTCCGTCTGAAGAGCCAAGAGCCCTCGCCACAGCAGGCCGGGCGAGGGGAACCGCGCCGTGCCAACGCATTCACACCCGCCTATTTTTACCCAGCCCTCACACGCTGGGGACTGTAAACACCTCTCTCTGTCTCTCTCTCTCACTCTCTCTGTCTCTCTGCTCACTCTCTCTGCTCACCCTCTGACTCTCTACCTCTAACCTCTGTCTCTATCCTCGATCACTCTGTGCCGTCCCACCTAAGCTCCTCTAACCTCTAGCCCCTCCTCCTCTCCGTGCCACCTCTCCCTCCCCCCCCCCTCTCTCTCTCTCTCTCTCTGTCTCCCCTCTCCCCCCCCTCTCTCTCTCTCTCTCCCCCCTCTCTCTCTCACTCTCTCTCTCTCTCCCCCCCCCTCTCTCTCTCAGTGTATAACTGGTGGGAGCGAATGGCTCTGGTTTTCGGGGTGCTTCTGATGCTACCAGTAGCCATGGCGCCTCCCCTCCTCTGTCCTCTCCCTTCAGTCACTGCGGGCCCCTGGCCTCCCAGCACGGACCGGTCTGGGGGCGCTCAGGTCACGAGTCAAGTCTGCGCCACAGCGGTAATGAGTCGTGCCTGAACGTAATGAGCAATTATCTTCCTGCAGCCGAGCAGTGAGGCGTGAGCCCTGCCCTTTACCTTTAAATCCATCCCTCATCCACACTCCACAGCACAGCACGCCATGCACAACAACAACCACACAGAGCGAGGACAGCACATACACTCACACACAGAGCGAGGACAGCACATACACTCACACACAGAGCAAGGACAGCACATACACTCACACACAGAGCGAGGACAGCACATACACTCACACACAGAGCAAGGACAGCACATACACTCACACACAGAGCGAGGACAGCACATACACTCACACACAGAGCGAGGACAGCACATACACTCACACACAGAGCGAGGACAGCACATACACTCACACACAGAGCAAGGACAGCACATACACTCACACACAGAGCGAGGACAGCACATACACTCACACACAGAGCAAGGACAGCACATACACTCACACACAGAGCAAGGACAGCACATACACTCACACACAGAGCAAGGACAGCACATACACTCACACACAGAGCAAGGACAGCACATACACTCACACACAGAGCAAGGACAGCACATACACTCACACACAGAGCGAGGACAGCACATACACTCACACACAGAGCGAGGACAGCACATACACTCACACACAGAGCAAGGACAGCACGCACTACAGTCACACACAGAGCGAGGACAGCACATGCACTCACACACAGAGCAAAGACAGCACATGCACTCACACACAGAGCGAGGACAGCACATACACTCACACACAGAGCGAGGACAGCACATACACTCACACACAGAGCAAGGACAGCATGTACACTCACACACAGAGCAAGGACAGCACATACACTCACACACAGAGCAAGGACAGCATGTACACTCACACACAGAGCAAGGACAGCACATACACTCACACACAGAGCAAGGACAGCACATACACTCACACACAGAGCAAGGACAGCATACACTACAGCCACACACACAGAGCAAGGACAGCACATACACTCACACACAGAGCAAGGACAGCACATACACTCCACACAGAGCAAGGACAGCACACACACTCACACACAGAGCAAGGACAGCACATACACTCACACAGAGCAAGGACAGCACACACTACAGTCACACACAGAGCAAGGACAGCACATACCACAACCACACACAGAGCAAGGACAGCACACACTACACTCACACACAGAGCGAGAACAGCACTACACTCACACACAGAGCAAGGACAGCACACACACTCACACACAGAGCAAGGACAGCACATACACTCACACACAGAGCGAGAACAGCACATACACTCACACACAGAGCGAGGACAGCACATACACTCACACACAGAGCAAGGACAGCACGCACTACACTCACACACAGAGCAAGGACAGCACATACACTCACACACAGAGCAAGGACAGCTCATACACTCACACACAGAGCAAGGACAGCACACACTACACTCACACACAGAGCAAGGACAGCACATACACTCACACACAGAGCGAGGACAGCACATACACTCACACACAGAGCAAGGACAGCACATAAACTCACACACAGAGCAAGGACAGCACATACACTCACACACAGAGCAAGGACAGCAAACACTACAGCCACACACAGAGCAAGGACAACATGTACCACCACAGCCACACAAAGAACCAGTATGAATTTTGCTGTGAGCTCTCTTCAGTATACTGACTGGTATCCTCACTATCAGTAATTGTTTTTTTCCATTTGACAGGCGTACTCTGTGTATTTTCCATAACCACAGCATGTTAAGATGCCCCAACTAGAGTTCAACTACGAGAGTTCCCAACTACTTCACGTGCACCTCAACGGCCAAGCTTGCGGGGGGGGGTGCGGTGAGAAAAATGACTCCTCCGCTGGAGGTCTGAGGGAGCAGAGAGCGTACCAGGCACCGAGAGGCCGTGTGATGGGCGAGGGAGCGCCGAATCCGGAGGGGAGGGTGTCAGCGTGACACTTCTGCTCTGAGGCCGTTGCTCTCCCGCCCCGCGCAGATCCAGGTCACGATGCCCAATTAAACGGTCTAAGCAGAAACGCCCCCGGCGAAATCAATACGCCAGCTTCCTATCAGCCCATCTCCAACACTTACACGCACACGTACACACAGACACAGAGCCGATAAACAGGTGAAGGCAAAGGAAAGGACCTGGAGACACACAGGCGGAAACCAACAGGCACACACAAAGGGACAAACTCTAGAAGACGGACACTCCACGTGCACTACGGTTAAGGAAGGCCTAAACTACACCCAACACCAACATATGACTGCACAACTGTGTGTGTGAACGTGAATTGCTTGTGTGTGTGTGTGTGTGTGTGTGTTTGAGTGTGTGTGAGAGAGAGCAAGAGAGAGATTATATGTTCTTTCTGAATAAACGTGTACTTTTCAAATGAAGTGGCTTGTATTGAAGAACTGAAATGACTTCCTCAGAAAAGCTCCACAGTCCCCTGCACCCCCAGCCCACCCCCCCCCCCCCCCCACCCCCCGTACTACAGCACTTTTCATTATACTTCACGGCTTCCCCTGCAGCAGAGGGAGAATGAATGGGAGGAAATTAAGCCACACGCGCGCGGGCCCGGCCTCATTGTCCACAGATTCTAAAAAAAACATTTCTTCACCATTTCAGGCTCAGGTTTTTCCCGCTTTGTGGAGCAGCGAAGCTTAGAGAGCGCCATTCGTTGTCCGTCTCCCGCGGACGAAGGCGAAGGAGAACGGAAGGAGAAGGGAAGGAGGGGGAAAGTCCGTGGAATAGATCACAATTAGCAGGCGGTCAGGACGCCTCAGAGACGCGTTAATGATCGCTGCAGACCGGCCCACCGTAAAGATCGCCGGGGATCGTGTTCAACAAACAGACTCTCATTAAGTTTTATCGTCTGGCTAATGGCTTTTTAAAATGATACCACTGCGTAGAGAAAGATGACCCTTGTCTCTGTAAAAGAGAAAAAAAAAAAAAACTCTAAAGGCCTAAATGGGCTGGACTGAGCCAATACCGTGGGGTGGGGGGTGAAGGGGGGGGCAGCCGAAAAATGGAAATAATGAGTGAATGTAAAAGCAGCAGATGTACCATGTATAAAAACATTTTCTCAAGGAGCTGGGAATTAAGAGCATCTTGAAAATGTCACCTAGTGGGTGTGTGGGCCAGGGTGTGTACGGCACTGCATGTGCGGTCAATGCGCATGTGTCCATAGTCCATAGGGATAATGTGCTCTACCGTGAAGTGTGAGGGAAGCGGAGGGGGAGGGAATGGGGTGGGGGGGGGGGGGTACGGAACCAGACACCGCAGTCACCAGTCACGGTCATCATGCTGAGTCACCCGGCAGACAGGAGACCAGGCCTTCTGATCATTAGCCCACTAATGGGCGCCTCCGTCGGAGCACTTTCCCGTCATGTGACGTTCCCTCAGGTTGCTACGGGAGCCGGGCGGGCCGTCCCGTGTGCTGGCCCCGGGGGCGCGAAGCGTGGAGCGGGGGCGGAGCCCGTGGCCCGGTTTCCCTCACGGCGCGTATGGCGCAGACGCACACGTGCAGACGCGGCCACAGGCCCACGCCAGCAAGCCACGTGAACGCTGCGCGTCAGCTTTTAGCCCCCCCCCCCCCTCGTTTTTTACATTTCTTTTTTTACTTTCCGCTGAAATCTACAGTTAGAGCTGCTCCTCCTCCCGATTCCTTTCTTTTTCTGGACGAGTGGATAAAGATACAGATGTGTGCAAGCGGCGGGAGAGTAGGGACTGAGACTGGGAGCAGACTGCAGGGAGTGTCTGAATCTGGAGTTGGGGGAGGGGGAGGGGGAGGGGGTTATACGGCAAGCTCCAATCACGTGGCTGCTTGTTGCTATGCGATGTGGCCTGAGAGAGTCACAAATAGAAGTTATGGAGGTTGTTGGGGGATCTGAAGTCTCAGAGAGATGGGAGGGGTGGTGGAGGAGAGGGGGGATGGGGGGAGGTAAAATTCTATCAGCGATAAAAAAAAAAAGAAAGGAGAGACAGAGAAAAATAAAGGAACAAAAGCAAATGATTCAAAACGGAAAAGAGTGGGAGACAGACCTGGCACAAAGAGAAAAGGGTTGGAAATCAGACAGAAAGAAAAGAATAAGAGCAAGAGAGAGAGAGAGTGAGAGAGAGCGGAAAGAGAGGAATGGTAGAGAGAGAGGAGAAATTTCTTCAGACACATACATACATGAGCAACAACCCAGGATCCTTTCACAGAGGCAGAAGATCCCCTGCTTCCAGCTCGGGGAGGCGCGGGCATCATGCGCTCTGTGCTGTGAGATCACCGCAGCCTGTCCCAGCACACCGGGGAGCTCCCATTATAAACACATCGCCCCGCTCGCACCTGGAGCTCGTTAACCCTCAGCGCACCGCGCTCACACAGACCGGCTCCGTCCGCCCTTCAGCGTCAGCTGAGACAACACCGGCCCGGGCCGGAAGGGTTCAAAGGTCGCCAGCTGTCGCGGCCTTGAGCGAGGCGCTCGAAACCGAATGGCTTCAGTTGAGTTTCCGTAAATAAATAAAAAAACCTAATCTGTACAAATCGCTCTGAGATGTAAGAGCATCTGCTACAAATTCTGAAGCTTGAATGTAATATAGTGTGTGGGAACAAACAGAGAGAACCCTGAAGAGAACCGACACAGTGCCTTCGGTCTCCGGCTGAAGGAGTGGATAGGGAGAAACCTCTTCAGTGAGCAAACACACCATTAGTAAGGGTTAGGTGTGTTTGGCTCGCTAACGCAGCACAACTCCTAGATCTGTGATGACTTGAATACACAAACGCATTAGCGAACTCTCACTCGGGGAAATCTGCAGGAATCCTCTCTGGGGCCCTCAACAGATTGAATGAGTCACACGTTTGTATAAAAAAAGATTTGTAACCAATCATACATGAATGATGCAGGTGTTTTTTTCTGTTTTTTTTTATCACAACATAGGGAAATGGTTTTGGAGTTTCCATAAGCTATTCCCCATAAATTTTGAAAGAATATGGACAAAAACCTGTTCTAAAAAATCTAGTGCGAGATCTTGCAAAACAAGATGTGTGCGTGAGGGCAGTATTTGTGTCAGGGACTTGGATACAGCCGTCTACCTCTGTTAAATATGTCCGTCCTCCTGGGATCTGTCTGTAATGAGCTCAGCGATGACTTCATCTCCACAGACACACCTGAGAGTTGAGACACACTTCAGCGGCTGCGTGTGCGTGTGTGTGTGTTGTTGACATCCAGTCAAAGAGGGACAGATGGTGTAACCATTCACTGACAGTACATTGATCTTGGTGTACGTAGGAGATAGAGACGGTGGTGAGCAGTGAGGTCGACAGGTCAGAACTGTATTGATGATGGACAAATCTGACTAGT